>NC_068397.1:30340667-30415667 GCF_023724105.1 Carassius gibelio
TATTTTTTCTTGTTTACAGAAAAATCTACCTTAATTTTAATAATTGTTTTAGAAAGACTTAATATCTTCCTAATAAAAAAAAGCATTACAAAGTAAATATATCTTGATTTATAAATGTCTAGTTATTTGTAGTGGAAAATAATTGAATGTGTTTTTGATTTTTGTGTATGCATTAGATCGATTTATAGATTGTAAGAATAAAACTATTAGAATTAATCATTAGAAAACATATACAGTACATATGTAAATGTATATATTTCAAGTTTTTTGTATATAGATGGAAGAATGGGTGGGTGGATGGATAGATGATAGATGGATGGATAGAGGTGTGGATGGATGGATGGATGGATGGACGGATGGAAGTGTGGATGGATGAAAAGGTGGATGGATGGATGGATGGATGGATGATGGATGGATGATAGATAGATGGATGGAAAGGTGGATGGATGGATGGATGATGGAAGAGTGAATGGATGGATGGATGGATGGATGGATGGATGGATGGATGGATGGGTGGGTGGGTGGGTGGATGGGTGGATGGATGGATGATAGATGGATGGATGGAAAGGCGGATGGAAAGGTGGATGGATGGACAGATGGAAGTGTGGATGGATGGATGGGTGGGTGGAAAGGTGGATGGATAGATGGATGGATGGAAGTGTGGATGGATGGATGGATGGATGATAGATGGATGGAAAGGTGGATGGATGGATGGATGGAAGTGTGGATGGATGGATGGATGGATGATAGATGGATGGAAAGGTGGATGGATGGATGGAAGTGTGGATGAATGGAAAGGTGGATGGATGGATGGGTGGGTGGACGGATGGAAGGGTGGGTGGGTTAATGGATGGATGGATGAAGGATGATGGATGGATGATAGATAGATGGATGGATGGAAGAGTGGATGGATGGATGGAAAGGTGGATGGATGGATGGATGGATGGATGGATGGAAATGTGGATGGATGGATGGATGGAAATGTGGATGGATGGATGGGTGGGTGGATGGATGGATGGATGATAATTGGATGGATGGAAAGGCGGATGGAAAGGTGGATGGATGGATGGAAGTGTGGATGGATGGATGGGTGGGTGGAAAGGTGGATGGATGGATGGATGGAAGTGTGGATGGATGGATGGAAAGGTGGACGGATGGATGGAAAGGTGGATGGATGGATGGATGGATGGATGGATGGATGGAAGTGTGGATGGATGGATGGGTGGGTGGGTGGATGGATGGATGGGTGGGTGGAAAGGTGGATGGATGGATGGAAGTGTGGATGGATGGATGGATGGATGGATGGATGGATGGAAAGGTGGACGGATGGATGGAAGTGTGGATGGATGGATGGATGGATGGAAAGGTGGACGGATGGATGGAAAGGTGGATGGATGGATGGATGGAAGTGTGGATGGATGGATGGATGGAAGTGTGGATGGATGGATGGATGGATGGATGGGTGGGTGGGTGGACGGATGGATGGAAGGCTGGGTGGATGGATGGATGGATGGATGATAGATGGATAGATGGATGGATGGATGATAGATGGATAGATGGATGGATGGATGGATGGATGGATGGAAGTGTGGATGGATGGATGGGTGGGTGGGTGGATGGATGGAAGGGTGGGTGGATGGATGGATGGATGGATGATAGATGGATAGATGGATGGATGATAGATGGATGGATGGATGGATGGATGGATGGATGGATGGAAGTGTGGATGGATGGATGGGTGGGTGGACGGATGGATGGAAGGGTGGGTGGATGGATGGATGGATGGATGATAGATGGATAGATGGATGGATGATAGATGGATGGATGGATGGATGGATGGATGGAAGTGTGGATGGATGGATGGATGGGTGGGTGGGTGGATGGATGGAAGGGTGGGTGGATGGATGGATGGATGGATGATAGATGGATAGATGGATGGATGATAGATGGATGGATGGATGGATGGATGGATGGATGGATGGATGGATGGAAGTGTGGATGGATGGATGGGTGGGTGGACGGATGGATGGAAGGGTGGGTGGATGGATGGATGGATGGATGGATGATAGATGGATAGATGGATGGATGATAGATGGATGGATGGATGGAAAGGTGGATGGATGGATGGATGGATGGATGGATAGATGGATGGATGGAAGTGTGGATGGATGGATGGGTGGGTGGAAAGGTGGATGGATGGAAGTGTGGATCGATGGATGGATGGATGGATGGATGGATGGTAAGGTGGATGGATGGATGGATGGATGGATGGATGGAAGTGTGGATGGATGGATGGGTGGATGATAGATGGATAGATGGATGGATGATAGATGGATGGAAAGGTGGATGGATGGATGGAAGTGTGGATGGATGGATGAATGGATGATGGATGGATGGATTATAGATGGATGGATGGATGGATGGATGGATGGATGGATGGATGGATGAACAGATGGCTTTATCTCTCTGGTGCAGCAGACCTGGGGAAGAAAATGCTCTCCACCACGTAGAAGTCTTGCATGAGGACGTCTCGCTCAGGTTTGGAGCTCAGGTTACCCACGGTGTAGCCGATCCCCAGCTGAATGGCTCCTCTCAGAGCAGACGAAGTCGTCTGTCGACACACCACACGAATAAACACTTCTGACACTTCTGACAACCCCGACACACACTGACACAGAACAGCATGGAGACAGATACACGCGACCAACACATCAACTATACATGTAAAACCTGTGTGAGAATGTAATATTTCTGGTAACACTTTATGGTAAGACTTTATTTTAAAGTTTCCTTGTTACACATTACAGGTACTTACATATATAATAACAATAAATTATGCATAATTACATGCAAGTACCTCTAAGCCAAACCTTACACGTAATCCTAACCATATAGTAAGTACATGTAGTTAATTAATATTACTCAGTACTTAACTGTCTAATTACACTGTAACAAGGAAACCTTCAAATAAAGTGTAACCCACTTTAATTTAAGAACCAATTCTCTGTATTAACTAGTTGCTTATTAGACAATGCATTGTAATGTTTTAATTCACTGAAATTATTGTGCATAAAATATTTAGACTTGGCCATTTTTATGTCAATAAATCATGCTTTATCACACTGTACTTGTATATGCAATATGCAAAGAAGTCAAAAAGTTGTTTTTAAAATCCTAAAGCTCTGATGATTTCCAAAACTAAATTGGGAATAAATCCCAGATGTCAATCATGAACACTTCAGACTACACTGTATATATCAACAGGCTGAAGTAAAAGATGACTGAAGCTGTGATTGAAATGGACCAGATTGCAGCAGAGACTGAGACACAGTGCAGCTGATGTGTGACTGAAGATGCACCTTCTTGTAGGTGGTTTCACCGGACGCATCGACCCGCCTGTGACCGATCTTCTTCTCAGGCCCAGAGCTGGTGTGACACGAGGACGACGGCAGCTGAGAAGAAGAAAAATCACAAATGAGATCTCACTCATAAATCTCTCAATTGTTTCTCATAGACAGCAAAGAGATCGAATGGAGATTTGATCTCCCGAGATGATCTCCAAATGATCTGAGCAGCTATCCACACGCATCTTATAGCTCTATACTATATGTTTTATATATAGCGTCTTTTTTATTTCTCCTGAGGAGTTTTAGGAGAAACATTTGAGATAAAGTTGACAGTGACACTTCAATTAACCATTAAGAAACAGTTCATCCAAAAATGTTGTTACATTTTTTTTTTATGAAATGTAGCATTGCATCAGTGTCTCATCAATGGATGCCCTGCAGTGAATGGGTGCCGTCAGAATAAGAGTCCAAACAGCTGATAAAAACATCACAATAATCCACAAGTAATCCAGTGAACATCTGGAGAAAAGAAAACAAGGAGAAACAAATCCATCATTAAGATGTTTTTAACTTCAAACCTTCACTTCTTGCCAAGATCTGAGTCTATAATCCATAATAACACTTCCTTCAGTGAAAAAGTGCATCTCCTGTCGTCTCTCACGTCAGAATCCAGACACATATTTGTTTAGAGCTGTTTAAACGCTGCTTGATCTGCGCAGATTTCTCTCCTGATTCAGACCAGAACACTTTCTTACTGGAGGAGAGAAACATCTTAACATCTTTAGTTAAAAACATCTTAACGCTGGATTTGTTTCAGGTTTTCTCTTCTCCAGATGTTCACTGATGGACTGGAGTGCTGTGGATTACTGTGATGTTTTAATCAGCTCTCATTCTGACGGCACCCATTCACTGCAGAGCATCCATTGATGACACACTGATGCAATGCTACATTTCCACAAACCTGATGAAGAAACAAACTCATCCTAATCTTGGATGGCCTGATTACTTTTTTTAAATCCCAAATTCTGAAGCCTCACATAAATGACATTTTCCGAACACTTGAATGCTTAACTCTTCTCAAGACTGCATTCAATATCACACGAGAGTTGCATGACTAAAATTATTGATATACAGACAAAAAATGATGCTTCACCTCAGTTATGCAGGTCTTCTTAAAAGCAGCGTCTGAAATGAGGAGAGGAAGAAAAGAGACATTATAACAAATGCATATCAATAAAAAAATGGCTTTGCTAATAAAACAATTAACAATAAGCCTAATTACAGTCTATATTGGTGACCAAGTGATTAGAATACTTACTGCACAAAAAAAAGCATGCAAAATACCAGAATGCAACAATGTTGTCACATGACCTCTTGCACGTCTGATCCATTCAAATAAATAATAAATTGTGAAAGAAATCATGCTTTATTTTATTTCTAGTTGAATCATCACATAGGAAGTGGAAGGTCAAGTCAGACACATTAATCCAAACAGTGTAAACTGCACATGTTGGGAACTATAACTATATGTATAACTATATTGGGAACTGTATGTATACAGAAAATCCAAACACACATATTGCAGATTCAGAACTGGTACACACTGGTTAATGTGTGAAGATCAGTTCAAGAACAAACGGCAGGAGTCTGCGGCTCTGAGCCTCGCAGCTATTTCACACTGCGCTGTTCTTGCACATGGTTCTGTGTCACTGAAATCAAGGGGAGGGGGCGGAGCTACAGGCAAGTAAACCTGTCAATCATTCCTCAGCATGTGCCGGCACACAATCATGGCAAGATGACAGAACACAAACGAGAGCTGACCTGCTTTACACCCGAGAGGAGCGAGACTAATTAATAACGGGGAATTAGAGCAGCAGTCCAGCGCTGGAAAGAGTCTGGGACACGGATGAGTCTCATCAACACAGGGCCAGGTCATATTTTTAGCACACAATCCAAAGAAAATAAATAAAAAAATATGTTTTGCATAAAGACAGATAAAGACTGCTTATTTTGAGACCAATACATTTGTGTTATATCTCTATTGCATATACTGTAATGTATATCACTATATATATATATATATATATATAAAATAATAAATTATTACATTATTATATATCAATCATTTATATATATATATATATATATATATACACACACACACACACACACACACATTCATAAGAACATGAAAATCACACTTTGGATAAAGAAAATCAAGCACATTTTAGGACAAATATATATATAATAAATGTGTCATGAAAAATAAATATATTATGATAATATTTTGCTTAAAGAAAATTACATAATAGTAATAATATATAACATACTATAAAATAAATATAACAATAATATAAATAATATAATAACAAATGCACTTAAATGCCATGATATATACTGTATATATATATATATATATATATATATATATATATATATATATATATATATATGTATTACTATGTTACACTTTTATTTTTTATGACATTTAAACACATTTTCAGTCCAGTGGTGATTCTCTCTAATGTAATGCAACTACTTTATTTACTTTAAATCTGCAAAAATGTTGATTACTAGTAACACGCATAAATACTCACTATTTACAAAATACATCATTATTTTTTCCAGAAAAATGCCACAATGCAACTAATTCAGGAAAAAGGCATTTTTTTCATTTATTGTCTTCATCATTTATTATATTTTTTCTTCTTTTGATTTTAGGGTTAAATGCGACTTGGACATGTTCTTGAACAGATTTTGTGAGAAGAAGAATATCCTCTGTAAAGCTTGAAGTGTGTGTGAGTGTGTGTGTGTGTGTGTGTGTGTGTGTGTGTGTGTGTGTGTGTGTGTGTGTGTGTGTGTGTGTGTGTGTGTGTGTGTGTGTGTGTGTGTGTGTGTGTGTGTGTGTGTATTGTTGGCGGTCTCTCGTGGAGGTGCATGTGCTTGAGGAGCAGATAATGAGAGCCGAGGAAACTGTGAGAGATACAGCAGAAGTACAGCCAAACATGCTGAGAAACTCACTCTCCAGAACCAGTCAAAAACACCAAGGATTTACTATAATAACCACATTTACTGCAGAGAGTGTTACTACATTTTCACACTCCACCAGAACATGTGGAGGTGTTTGTCTGTGCAAAATCTCTCTCTCTCTATGTATATAGATAGAGAGAGAGAGAGAGAGAGAGCTATATAGATAGATAGATATTTAATCTCACAATTCTGACTTTTTTCTCAAAATTCTGAGACATAAAAACAGAAGTGCAAGAAATAAACACAATTGCAAGATATAAAATCACAATTTAAAAAAATAAATTCAGAATTGTGAGATATAAACTCAAAATGTATATAAAAAAAATCTGAAAATTCTGATTTGTGACAGAAATGTGCCTCCATATTTTGTCATTTAAATATTCGGTAAACAGTAAATTTCCTGCAGGAGGGAAAAATGTGGTTAAAAAATATCAATACTATATTACTAATATTAATATATATATATAATAATAATATTTGTATTATTCATAGTATAGTTTATGTTTATATTATTGTTGATGTTGTTATTAATTAATGAATTATTAATTATTAATTGCAGGATCATAACAACGATGAATAAGAAAAAAAAAGTGGAAGCAATCAGAAAATTTTTTTTTTAAAAACAAAGTGAGAGAAGATGAAGACCTGAATCCTTGAATACTACAGTACATCACACACGCATTGTTAAAAAATAGTTTTCTTTTCTTTGTTTCTTTTTAAACAACAACAACAACACGTCAAAGTTGATTATATGAATCACGCTAACAGCAGCGACCGCAGCACAGTCTCACATTAACACTGTCAGCGCATATAACATCACACACACACACATACTATAGACTTAGAAAAAATATTAAGTTCTCCCTTTCGATTCATTAAAGCTATGAAATATTGTGAAAAGCATATTAAACAGACATGATGAGACGTCCATAAAACCAAAATAATCATAGTCACATTATCACGAGTATGATATTGTGTATCATCATTACAGTATTTGTTACAATTTAATATTTTTAATTGAAATGTGATCTTGTATCCATGCAATTTACTTTTAAATGGGGGGAAAATGGCTGCAATAAAATAGGAAATAGAATAATTAATTTAAAGTGTTTTATGCTTAAAACAAGAAAAAAATAGACAAATAAACATACATGCAAAAAATAAGGATTATAACATTTAAAATTAAGTTAAAAATAAAAAGTTTTGCTTTACAAATCTCACTAATTATTTGCAAAATATGAAGTGATTTATGCAGTTTGTTGCTACTGTTTCCATATGATGAATAGATTGATTGAATGTAAATCTGACATAAATGAAAGTTTTTACACCGTGATAATTATCTAAAACCACAAAGTCACCAGAGAGTAGATGCAACTTGTGTAAATGTCTAAAGACGAGTGGTTTCTGCCCAGAAACAGTGCTAGAATCAGTTCAACCCTGAAACATCAGGAAACCCCCCAGCAGAGCGTCTGCAGGTCAGGACACACACTGTCTGAACGCATTAACCTCAGTTCATCGTGAGAGCCTGAGGGGACCTGCCTCTGTATTCACACACAGTCACCGAAACCAGTCCAGTTTACCAGAGAACATGAGTCCTTTCAGCCCCGCGTCACTCATTCACTTCAGAGATATACTCGTTCAGATATACTTCATTTAACACAGAGGTTTATGCATGAAGTATTGCATTGCCATATTACAGTCAAACCAAAGATTATCCAGACACCAGATATAATTGTTCATATCGGTTTACTAGTAGGTGCAGGAAACTATAGTTCATAAATGCAAGTGAGGATAGAAAAATAAAGTGAACTGTGACATATCATCTTCAGAAAGTGGACTACCAGTAAACACACACACACACGCACACAAACACTCACAAACTCACACAAACACACACAAACACACACACATGCACGCACACGCACACACACACACAAACGACAGTTATCATGCTTTAAAGGGTTAGTTCACCCAAATAGCAAAATTATGTAATTAATAACTTACCCTCATGTCGTTCCAAACCCGTAAGACATTCGTTTATCTTCAGAACACAGTTTAAGATATTTTAGATTTAGTCCGAGAGCTCTCAGTCCCTCCATTGAAGCTGTGTGTACGGTCTACTGTCCATGTCCAGAAAGGTAAGAAAAACATCATCAAAGTAGTCCATGTGACATCAGAGGGTCCGTTAGAATATTTTGAAGCATCGAAAATACATTTTAGTCCAAAAATAGCAAAAACTAAGACTTTATTCAGCATTGTCTTCTCTTCCGTGTCTGTGTGAGAGAGAGTTCAAATCAAAGCAGTTTTGATATCCGTGAACGAGTCAGTCTATTGTTCATTATCTGGCTCGGCTCGGTGTTCATCTTCAGTTCTGTCTTCACAGCAGTTCAGTCAGTGTACTGTTTGAGTGCATGCATTACTCCGGGCAGGGGCGTAGCAACCGGGGGGGACGGGGGGGACACGTCCCCCGCACTTTTAGAAACAGGTGATTCTGACCCCTGCTAATTTTTTATTTTTTATTTATTTATTTTTTTTAGGATCCAGCGTGAATATTTCCTGTAGTGTTATCCGATTTGTTACTTAGATTTGAGTGAAGTAACATTCAGCCAATCACAGAGCGAATCATCTCCTGGGCGCGTCTGCTATGAGCTTCAAATCTCTTGTTGCTCTTCTGAATTTTCGTTCGTTCGTTTGTTCACTTTGCTATTAGGCCGTCTGGGATAAAATGCACCCCAGAAAAAAGTAACGGACGATTACATCCTTTTTTCAAACACACACTGTAAGTATGTTACAGTATGTCGCGATGACACGAATCGCGCGATAAAGTTTTCATGTTATGATTTAACCTATTGAACCCGTATGGACCTCGTCATGTCGCACCGGATTCAGTGTGTTAAATGCTCTCCTAATTGTCACTTTGGATAAAAGCGTCTGCTAAATAAGACGTAACAATATTATTGGTTTCTGCTGTCTTTTGTTTGTCTACGTGCTGCTCGCGGAGTAAAATTATAATTTCACAATAAATCATATTTGTTTTGCAACGAATATCTTAAAATACTTTATCAAATTGTATTCTTTTGATTCATAACTGTTACTTTATGTCCTAACTAGTCTGCAGGAAAGGCAGGCTGTGACGTCACTGGCAGAGAGAGGGGGCAGTTGCTCAACCTCTCCAGAATGTGTACAGGTGAGATTTGTATCTGGGTTACTCCGCCGCGGTACCCCCAAAGCAATCTAAAATAGTCCGAATATAAACACTTATTATAGGTGCACCCTAGTGATTCAGGACAAGCCAAAAACACGGTTTGGAAAATAGATTCATGTTGTACTCGCTTATTATATACATTTTTCTACATTTTGAACACAAACAAAGTTACGGACCGCAGCTCTGATTGGTTGTTTTGGTTTTTTACCGGGAGTGATGTATTTCTGCAAATGGCAATAGGACCACTGGGAGGAGCCAGAGGAGCTTGATTTTTTCACAGATTATCTGTCTCATATTTTTCATAAAATGTATGTTGTATAAAATTACTGTAGATGTAATCTGTATACTCATTTAACACCTGTTTTTGTCCAACTGTTAAAAAAAAAGTTATTGTTCAAATGTAGTGCAACTGAAATATTGTAAATATCATAAAATATCTTTATTTCATAATAAATAAATAAAAATTATAGATGGTCTCCCATTGGTCTCAAAGTCCTGCAGTATTTTTAAATTTCGAGTATGATTTAACAAAAATAGGTTCCTGTAAGCTATCATGTCATGTTCCCAAATTTGAAAAAGTAAAATGCCAATTGGTATTCTATTTAGAATTTATTATGAACATAAGCTTTGGGTCAAATCACCATACAGCTGTCCCCCCCACTTTTGAAATGGCTGCTACGCCCCTGACTCCGGGATATTGGTTTGTTTGAACTCAGAGGGAGTGTCAGTCACATTAAACAAGTTAACAGCTTAAGTCATTTGTGGATTAATGCGTATTAGAGATGTGAACCGTTTAAAACGATTCAGTTCGATTTGGTGAACTGGTTCAAGAAGATCCGGTTACATCGAATGATTCGTTCGCGAACTGGATATCACAAACTGCTTTGATTTGAACTCTCTCACACAAACACGGAAGAGAAGACAATGCTGAATAAAGTCTTAGTTTTTGCTATTTTTGGACTAAAATGTATTTTCGATGCTTCAAAATATTCTAACGGACCCTCTGATGTCACATGGACTACTTTGATGATGTTTTTCTTACCTTTCTGGACATGGACAGTAGACCGTACACACAGCTTCAATGGAGGGACTGAGAGCTCTCGGACTAAATCTAAAATATCTTAAACTGTGTTCTGAAGATAAAAGGAGGTCTCACGGGTTTGGAACGACATGAGGGTGAGTTATTAATGACACAATTTAGATTTTTGGGTAAACTAACCCTTTAAGGGTAACACACACACACACACACACACACACACACACATATATATATATATATATATATATATATATATATATATATATATATAAATTACATTAATGCATAGCCTATATAAACAATATAAAATTTCGAAATAAGTAAAAAATTTATTTTTTATTTACTGTCTTGGTCTAAGACAAATGCTCATTCTGATTCTGATATTAACAAATCTGATATTCAAGTCCTGTTGTAGATTGCCATGTTAAAGAATACCATGGTGTTGGGTACAATACAAGGATTTATCTATTCACACACACACACACACACACACACACAAACACATAACAAATCTTGTCACTTAAAAAAAAAAGTACTGCAGCAGAATCACGATTCAGTGATGAGATCTGATGGTATTGCTTCATGCCATGCTCTGTTCCTACAGCAATGCGATTTACATGAACATAATCTAAACATCATACCACTCAGAATAAAAACAGTGATTGTAATGAAGTGTGAACAGCAAGGTACTGTTTGATTAAAATATTCACAACCCTGGTACTGTCAGTTACTTTCAACATGACTGAATCATAAAATCATAATTCTAAACCTGGTATGTTTGTATGGAAAAGCATTAAATCGATGTGTATCAGATCCTCCTCATACCGAGATCTGCGGCATCCATCAGCGCGTCCGCGTCCTCCGCCGCGCGTCCCTCCATCGGATCCGGATCAAGCGAGCCGCGGAGCGTCAACGCGAAGCAAAGCAACGCGGAGCGCGCGTCATGATCCGGGTCCGCGGTGCGGCGCGTGTGCGAGTCTGTGCCCGTGCTCGCTCCCGATCCGCGCAGCAGTCACGTCACCAGAGTAGCGCCTTCAACAGTGACGTCAGCCGCCGAGCAATTTACACGTGATGTCATAAAGGCATTTCATTCAAATATGATAAATTTATTTGTATAAGTCTTATATTAATAGATTATATTATATTAATATATAAATATATATATATATAAATATATATATATATATATATATATATTTATATATAAATCTATTAATCTATATTAATAGATTTATATTTCTATAAATCTATTAATATAAGTCTCAAAATGTCCAGTAAATTAAATATTGAGAGGACAAATTAACAATAAAAAAGGAAAACACCGCAGTTAAGAGCTGAAATAAAATTATATTTAAGATGTAAAATGTAACTTATTTCAGTTGGTTATCAAAGTAACATTAATAATTTTAATGACTAACTGGAAATGAAAGTTTAAAAAAAAAAAAATCAAACAGTAATACATAAAAAGACAAATGCATAAAACTACAATAAATAAAATCAGAACTGAAAGTATTTAAAAAATGCAATATTAAAAATATATAAATTATGCTAACATACATAACTACGTAAAAAAAAAAAAAAAATTAGAATTGTAAAGAGAGAAAAAGTGATTTTCAGCCACCCAGATCATTTTTAATGTAAAATGCATTTATGTCAAGTCTTGTGCCTCACAGCTATTTTTGTATTTAATGCTGTAATTTTTAGAAGATATGATTACACTTCATTAATTTAAATAAATACATTTCATTTAATTAATTCACCAAACTTTAAGGGTTTCCCAATATGGAATTAGCAAAGGAGGTAATATCAAATACCAGTGCAAAATTAAATAAAAATAATATAATTATAATCTTAACTACAACAAAACGCTGACTGAAAAAAGAATTAATAAAATAAAATAAAAACAACAACTGGGCTTCAACTACTCGTCTGACTAATAGTGCTTTTATGAGTTATTCATGTGGATTGGGTCACACTTCAACATTTATATGACGATCAAAAAGCAGCTCAATTTACCCGCACTCTCACATATGACATGATTCAATCTGAATATTCTGAATCTCTAAACATGACTCAGTCCGGTGAAGGAAAACACTCATACTTTGTAAAAGAAGCAGGCGCAGAGGAAGTTTGATCTACTGTTTAATGATCACAGCTGTTGATGAGAATAGCTTCTACAGATACACCAGTGATTTCAGAGCGGTTCAGCTCCTCTCTGCTCGCACGGCTGGACATCGCAGGGCTTTCCCAGAGAATATGCACGCCGGAGGACATCAGGCCATCCCCACCTGAACACAGGCTTGAGGAACGGCCGTCACTGATCTGGGCTTCACCCTGCAAACATCCAGCCATCGAGTACAGAGGAGACGCATTTCTACACACACATGGGACGGAGGGAGATCGGGTTCGATCCCAAAGGCTACAGGTACTTGGGAAGATCCTTTTCAACAACCTGACGGACAAAAAATTATATTGTATTATTATACATTTAATAAAACAAATAAAATAATTGCAACTGTTTATTTTTTTTTTTATAATATTAAAAACGTTATACAATGGCATAAAAATTTAAACTAAAACACAATATTAATAAATGTAACTTAATTTTGAATAAAAAAAAAATAATTACATTTAAAATTCAATAAAAAACTAATTTTTTAATATATATATATATATATATATATATATATATATATATATATATATATATATATATATATATATATATATGCAAAATTTGTTTTTATACAATTTTAAACAAATACAAATAAATGCAATTAATGTATATATTTTTTGTATTTAAAATCTTTTAAACAGAAATATTTTATAAAATGTATTTACATTTTAATACATTTAATTCTAATTTAATTTTAAATATACATGAAATGCATTTAAACAAAATTTTCTCAAGTAATTTTTCTCCATTTTATATATATATATATATATATATATATATTTATAAGGAGTATTTAATCACCCTCATGCTGCTTTGCATGATGATACAGTGTTATTTTTGAGAGAAATAATTTTTTATGGACTTACGCTTGGATCGTCCATTGGTCCATACCTCTTCACAACCTGACCTTCTTTGTCGATGAGGAACTACGATAAAAACAACAGTTATGAGGTCAGTGAATAATAGAAATAATACTATCTATTAACACAATTACATATAAAAAAAACAGTGTTACCTTAGTGAAATTCCACTTGATGTTGCTGTGGAAATAAAAACATGCCAAATTATCAGTGCATTACACAGTTAGAGTCATTGATTTAAAAAGACATAATACATCTTTGATTCCATATAAGAATTACAATATTACAATAATTTGCATAAGAGAGTAAGTGACAACTGAGAATAAACAAAGGAGTCAGTCTCACTTTCCCAGAGTTCCTCTGCCTTTGGGCTGCTCCTTCATCCATTTCCAGAGCGGATGAGCTCCGTCTCCGTTCACCTCGATCTTACTGAAGAGGTCAAACTCTGCCTTGTAGCCTTCGGCAAACTCCTTGATCTCCGCCTCTGTCCCAGGCTCCTGTCCAACACACACAGAACCAAACACTTACAGCGGAGCACTGTCACAATCAAGTTCAAGTGGATAGAAATGGTTAATTATATGCAGGGAACATCAGCCATTCACAGCTCTGTATGCAAATATTGTGATGACATCATCACCGCTGGTTACATTCTGTGAGAGATTTCCTTTGAAGAATGTTAGTTTGAAGAACACTGTACTATTAAGAACTATAACAGCACACAGTGTTCTGCACATTCATTTCTTAAGCAAAATTAATTATATAAACTATTAATACTAAAACTATTAATCTTGTTATGTTGTCAACTAAAAAAAATAATAAAATAAAAACATTGGAAATAAATGAAAACTGAAAATTAAACCAAACCTAATAATAATAATAATAATAAACATTTAAATTGACATAAGCACATATTAAATTTACACAAAAAAGGAAGATTGATAATGCAAATAAGTGAATTTAGTATCTCTTGTAAGATTAAATCTCACCCCACAACACAAAATAATCCACTTACAGCTTCCCTGGTGTGTGACCTACTTCCAGTCAGGACATTTCTTTAAAGAACAAACGTTCAGGACTGAAAGTGTTTACTTCACAATAGAAGACTTCCTTCTTCTGCAGCATGTATGCATTGCATAGAATTCTAATTTTCAGTATGCATGAAATTTTTCAGTGACAAATGAACCTTAAACATTATTAAAGATTTCAATATTTAACCTTTCTTGACTCATTAACAAGTTTTACACAAAAGTGGAACAAAAAGGAAAAATAAAATCACTAGTGAGATGCAAACTGAACACTGCAGCACGGTTTAAAATACTGCAGTGTGTACTATTGAGTACACAGAATCAAGTATATAATGCACTACAAACTGGCGTTTTATTCCTGCACATACCTGCTTTCCAAACTGGTTGCAGGGGAAGCCCAGGATGCGTAAACCTTTCTCAGTGTACGTGGCGTGCATCGCCGCAAACTGAGTGTAGTTTACAGGAGTCTTCCCTCATTTAGAGGCTACGTTAGTGATGATGCACACATAACCCCTGAAACACACACAAACACACTTCAGACACCAGACGCAGAATAACTGGAAGCACAATGAAGAATCAGCATTAGGAGTATAATGAGGGCGAGGACAGCGGTTACAGGAACAGTTCAGTTCAGCCAAATGAAAATCTGCTGAAAATGTGGTCATCTTCGGGTCATACAAGAGTCAGATTTGGAGAAATGTAGCATTGCATCAGTGTCTCATCAATGGATGCTCTGCAGTGAATGGGTGCCGTCAGAATAAGAGTCCAAACAGCTGATAAAAATAGCATCAATACATCCAGCATTAAAACATTAAAACAGCTTTCGCCTTCTCCGGATGTTAACTGATGGACTGGAGTGCTGTGGATTATTGTGATGTTTTTATCAGCTCTCATTCTGACGGCACCCATTCACTGCAGAGCATCCATTGATGAGACACTGATGCAATGCTATATTTCTCTAAATCCAGGGCTCTAGACTCATTCTTCTCAATGGTCGCACTTTTACGACTTATTTATAGGTTGCATCAACATGGGATTAATCCATGCATGCTGACAAAAAACTGAAATCAACGTGTCCCCATCTGTTCACCTGTATTTCTCCAGAGACACTTCATTTCCATCGATGTCTTTGGCTGAGAATTCGTATATGGATTTGGCCGACTGCCAGTCGTTGGCCTGGGCACACTGCGATAAACAGAGAGGGGTCAAAGGTCACAGGACGTGATGAGTATCTGCCAACCCCATCAAATTAATACTGATTACAAGAACAATGACAAACAATCATGTGCTATAAATCAATTGTGCAACTTCCTTGTGCAATCGTTTAACTGATGAAATCTCATATTAAAGGTCATCATTGCCCTCTGATACAGTTACACGTGATTTTTTTTTTTTTTGCTTATGTATGCAACACAAGTTGTGCAAAACACAAGAAACTAAATATTACTTTATGAAGGGTATTAGGCAAAAAAGCTCAGCATTAAAATTACATCATACAGAATCTACAGCTAATTAAATATGGCTCATAAAAAATAGATATATAAAGATCATGCAATGTGGGTTTATTTATTAGTATGAAGTTTTTAAAACATGCATAATCATCTCAATTTCAAATAATTCCACAACACTGATTTTATTATAGAACTGTGATAATAACTGTATAATATTCAACCTTAGTCATTTATTTAAATTTATTACAAAATTTATCTGGAGTTATTTTTATGTTGCATACAAACAGTAAGAATCTTATAATCATATTAATTCACCTGCGACACAATAAAATATACATCACCCTTATATACAAAGAACTGGAGTATTTTAGGAAACATGCAGTGAGATTAATAAAAACTACATAATATGATTATTATTGAATACTGTTGATATTAAAATACACTCCAAATAATGAGAGTATACTTTATAACTCTTAATAAAACCAATATGATCACTGGTTAGTCTTCACAATAAACCCACATAGCGTAAATGGATAATATTATTAATAATAAACCCTAAATCACGACATTATTATTGATCATTCATGATTTGTATCCACGTGATTAAATGCGAAAGCCTAACGCTAAACCCAAAACAGGCCTGAAACATCGGTCTGCCGACAAAATGGACTTTAACGAGTTGTTAAGTTAAAAAAAATACACTAACAAATCGAATTTACATTACATTTAAGCCATAAATAAACCTACAGAGACGTGAGTACGTCATTAAAGCTAACGGCTAATGTTCCTCCGTCGGAGTGAATTAGCGGGGACACACAGGTGCCACAAATAAACACACCGGACTTTGACCTACTTACAGCAGCTACAATGACTAGTTGTTAGACAACACAAACTAGTCTTAACACTCTCTTAGACAAGTTAAACAGCAGGTAAAGGTGTTGTCTGGTATCTTACCATGGCTCTAGCGAAGCTCTTGCTTCCCAGCGCCCCGATCAACAGCGCTCGCTGAAACAACCACATAGTGCTGCGGTACTAGGACACGCCTCTTCTGTCAGCCTCAGCCAATCAGAGACGCCGCTCAGCGCTCGCTGAAACATCCTGCGGCACTAAAACACGCCCACCAACAGAAAAGACACGCCTCAGCCAGTCAGAGAGAGACGGTGCTCTCTGCATCAGCTAAAACCATAGACATATAAATACCTAGAGACAGGCTGCATGTTTTCAACGTTTCACCTGTATGAAAAAAACATACAGAGAATCACTTAAGACACTTTGCTGTAGACCCATTCCACATAATAATATACATTAAAACTGTATGCTAACACGTAGGAGCTTACTGCATGAATCCGTGAGTAGGCTACAGTTTACAAATCCATGGGAACGGATTGCGAAAGTGTGCGCGCAAATTATGAATTCGTGGGTACAGATTCAAAAACCGAGGGTACGGTTTACAAAATCTGAGCACACGGATTGGAAATTCGTGGGCTAGGATAGGACATTCGACCCAGAAAGACAACTTACATTTGACTAAAAGGTTTTTGTCTTTATGCTTAACTTAAGTGAAATAATGAGCATATTTCCACTTTGAGAAACTGGTGTTGCTCTTGCCTTGACTCGCCATGACTGCTGCACATACTTGAATAAACGGAAACACGCCCACAGTGCGTCTTCGTGTTTATGGACAATGCATGATTCGCCAACCCGCTTTGAACTCCCAAACTGACTCAAATAATTCGCAGACCCGCTCCGAACACCCGAACTGATTCAAATGATTCGCGAATCCGCTCCGAACACCCGAACTGATTCAAATGATTCGCGATCCCCAATCTGACTCAAATGATTCGCGAACCCACTCCGAACTCGCGAACTGATTCAAATGATTCGCGATCCCCAAACTGACTCAAATGATTCGCGAACCCGCTCCGAACACCCGAACTGACTCAAATGATTCGCGAACCCGCTCCGAACTCCCGAACTGATTCAAATGATTCGTGATCCCCAAACTGACTCAAATGATTCGCGAACCCGCTCCGAACTCCCGAACTGATTCAAATGATTCGCGATCCCCAAACTGACCCAAATGATTCGCGAACCCGCTCCGAACACCCGAACTGACTCAAATGATTCGCGAACCCGCTCCGAACACCCGAACTGATTCCAATGATTCGCGATCCCGCTCCGAACTCCCGAACTGATTCAAATGATTCGCGATCCCCAAACTGACTCAAATGATTCGCGAACCCGCTCCGAACTCCCGAACTGATTCAAATGATTCGCGATCCCCAAACTGACTCAAATGATTCGCGAACCCGCTCCGAACTCCCAAACTGACTCAATTGATTCGCGATCCCGCCCCAAACTCCCGAAATGATTCAAATGATTCGCGATCCCGCTCCGAACACATGAGAACTCTTGACCACAGCTGCTGTGCTTCAAAAGCTCTTGCAGCAGCTCAACATGGTTTTCTCTGAGGTGGTCTGATCACATCAGATTGTGGTTAATCTTGCAGATCATGACTTATATCTACTCTTCCTCTCCCTGCAGTTTGGTAATACAAAGATTCCTTATTTGAACTCCCACCTCTTCTGTGGGTTTTATTGTTCTGGGTTTGAATTTGGGCTCCTGGGGTCTCAAAAAAGAAACATTTTTCAATCTCCAAGGTGAACATTATGACAACACCAGTGTTGTGCTAGTTACTAAGAAATATGCATTACTGTTAAAAGTAACTTTTTAGTTATTTTTTTTTAAAAAGAACTTTAATGTTCCCATTTATGCGCTTTTATGCGTTATGGTCTATACAAACACATAGTAAAAGAGAAGGTAATTTTTAAACACTATTTTGATTAAGTCAGACCAGCACAAACTGAATATTGTATATCACAAGGATTTCTGAAATAAATAACAAAACACCTGAATAATATATTCAGAATCAAAAACTAAAGTGGCTTCTGCATCATAAAAGCTGTTATGTTCTCCACAGTAGAGACAGGCTGCATGTTTTCAACAATGTTTCGACTTTGCTGTAGACCCATTCCACATAATAATATTCATTAAAACTGTATGTTAACACGTAGGAGCTTGCTGTATGAATCCGTGAGTAGGCTACAGTTTACAAATCCATGGGAACAGATTGCGAAAGTGAGCGCGCAGATTATGAATTCGTGGGTACACATTCAAAAACCGAGGGTACTGTTTACAAAATCTGAGCATATTTCCACTTTGAGAAACTCGTGTTGCTCTCGCCTTGACTCGCCAATACTGCCGCACATACTTGAATAAACGGAAACACGCCCACAGTGCGTCTTCATTTACAGACAATGCACCATATGGGAATGGTAATTTATTTAAAAAGTAACTGCGTTACAGTAACGCGTTACTAATAACACATTTTACTAATAACGCGTTACTGCCCAACACTGGTTAACATACATGGAAAAATAAACCACTGTTTCAAAATGTGTGTTTTCTGCATGAATGTGTAATGTGCATTATAGAACAAAATGTCAAGCATCGTCTTAAGAAAATATTGAGGGAAGCGGCGGGGAATTAATCTTTATTAGTCAGATTTTGTCTTTACTAAACCACTCTATTCCCAGAGAAAGTCAGAACTGAAAACTTAAATAAAATGTGTTTCTTGAGCTGAGATTTATTCAGAGGATTTTCTATTATTTATATAAGATAGTAAATTATTAGTGTTTAAATCTGTATTATTTAGATTTTATCCCAGTATTTCAAAGGGAATGAGCTGTGTTCTGACCTGAGACACACAAAAAAAAGAAAGAAAAATGTTGGGATTGAACACAGAGAAAGCAATAAAACAACTACATATCATGTAATGTACATTCAAATTACATTACATGAATATGTCACAGGTATACTAAATTAACAGATTTGTAAACCGAAAAAATCAACGAAATCAACAAGTGAGACACGTGAGCTTTCAATTAATAATTTTCTAAACCTAACTAAATAACTGGAGGCAAAGTTTTTTTAACCGCATATAGATCATAAACCTCTGAAATCGGTTGATAAATGTGAACGTTACCGTGTTTTTATTCAGTAAAAACCGCAGCTCCCCCGTTTACTTTCATTTGTTTTTAAGGCAGTCTTGCCCTCACTAACATGGCGGACGCGTTGACGTATCGCAGCAACGGCTCAAAGCGGCCAATGAGGAGTCTAGGTATTACAACCACTTAGTACTGCGGCACAAAGCCCCGCCCACCTACGGGAAATATACGCCTTTTCTGTCAGCCTCAGCCAATCAGAGACGGTGCTTATGCAACTAATACGTGCCATGCAGTAAAAAAAAATAAAGATTTATCCACAAAACCGCCAGTTTTACAGATAATTTATAAGTTCTCAAAAACCCTATCAATAGGAAAGAAAAAACTATTTAATTTTTTTTTATTAAATATATGACTTTAAACTTGAGCTGTTCTTTGTTTTAAGAATCTTTAGGCTCAATAAAATTAATTTAAAATTATTACAATTGCAAAATATGTAAGTTAAAAATAACAATGCTTAGTAGTAATACATTTAAAATATATATATATATATTTGGATATTAAATGAAAATACAACTGTACACTTACTTTTACACTCATAAAACATGAATCCACAAAATTAATAAAAAGATATACAGCATAAATTTTACACATTTTAGATCAGGGGTTTTTAAAGGTGTGAAAAAGGAAGTAAAATAAAATTAATAAAAGTCCAATTAAGTAGCTTAAAATAAATAAACATGAATACATCAAAGAAATAATAATAAAACGAATTACAATTATTAAAGTAAATAAGAATGATTAAAATTAATTTATAAATATGTAATACATAACAGTGCTGTATTATAATGGATAGGAAAAAGTAAGAATGCAAACTAAACATTTTCCTAAAAATATATATATTTTTTCACATTATAAACTGGGTCTTTGTACGTTTTAAACATGTAAACTCACAAAATCAAGAGAATATAAGCATTAGTATAAATTTCACACATTTTAGATCATGGGTTTTCAAACAGGTCTAAAAAAGAAGAGAAAATTGTGAAATAATAATAATTATAATAATAATAATAATGATAATAATAATAATAATAATGTCCAAACTGATTAAAAATAAATTTAAAGTAAATGCAAAAAACAAAAAAGTTAAAATAGAAATAAAAAAATTAATAATAATAATAATAAACAATTAAATCAATATATAACAGTACAGCACTTTAGTAAATAGAAAACATTTAATAATGAAAACTGTATTTTTATAAATTAATCTAAAATAATAAAAAATACTAATAATAATACAAACATTTAAAGAAATATATAACAGTACAGCACATTAGTAAATAGAAAAAAAAATATTATTATAGTATTTACATTTTCTTTTAATTTCATTAATAATTGGCATTTTTCACAGTACAAACTGGGTATTCATGCATCAAATATATACAGTAGCTGCCTTTTAAATTTCAGGATGCTAGCTGCATTTATAATTATTGTAGTCCAGAGGGACATGACACCTTCTGATGAACAGGTACAACACACAGACACTGAAAGATCAAACACAGGTGATTAGATGCCAGGCCAGAAGAATATAACACATCCCTTGATATCTGACATACCTGATGATGACGATGACTCTTCTGCACTCTTTGGTTGATGTGGCACCAAAATACATCCAGAACAGTTTCTAGAGCAAGAGCTGCTCATGAACATCACAGAGCACGCGGTGAGACGCTTTCCACTGATTCGGACATGTTCAGTGCAGAACAGATTCTATTTTTCTAAATTTAAAAATATATATTTAGAAATATTTGTTTTAGCTAAAAAAATATAGAAAAAGAGAAACAAAAATAACCCCATTATTCTGTCATTCATTCCAATAAATAGTATAATTTTAACCCAATGTTGATGATGAACATTTAACAAGTTACTCCAAATTACCTATTACTATTAATTACCTATTACTTTCTAAATCCTTTAATCAAGTTAATGAATGAAATGTCCAATTCTTACTATTAACTAACTATTTATTATGAACTAATTATACATGTGCCTTTGTAAACTTCTAATAACTTATTAATACTTAATAAAAGTACAGTTGTTGAATTACATAAGAATTAACTGTAATTAAATTACAGAAGGAATAAGAGTAATCCCTTACTTTTTTTTTCAAGGGAAAAGGTTTTTAATTATATATTTTAAATATAAATATTATAATTTATTTTAAAAGCATATCGAGATTTGTTTTATTAACAAATATTGCAATCTGTAAAAAATAAATTAAAAAATACTAAATTATAATTTTCTCTTTGATTCTAATTATTACTATAATTTTAACCCAAGCACAAAAATATATCAATATTTAAAATATCGATTAAAATATATATATTTTTAATCTGTAATTATATCAATGTTATAAATATATTTTAAATATAAATATTATAATTTATTTTAAAAGCGTATAGAGATTTGTTATAGTAACAAATATTGCAATCTGTAAAAAGAACAAAAGATACTAAATAATAATTTTGTGTTTCATTCTAATTATTATCATTTTAACCCAAGCACAAATATATATATATATATATATATATATATATATATATATATATATATATTAAAATCTTAATAATATCAATATTATAAATCTATTTAAAATATAAATATTATAAATTTTTAAAGCATGATATAGTAACAAATATTGCAATCTGTTAAAAGAACAAAAACTAAAAAAATTTGCATGCATTATTACTTAAAAAAAATAAATCAGGAAATTAATTCACAAACTTAAGCACAAACATTCACAAATGAAATGGTTCATCGCAAATATAGTAGAAATTCCAGATTTATTGCCTATTGAGGTTTTCTAAAAAATATATACACTTACAGAATATACATAAGGGTTTTGAACTTTAATTTCTGTGGTGTCATGCATTAATCAGTCAGGTCAAAGGTTAAAGGCTTTAGTTAACATGGTTGAGCTGAAGTGCTTTAGTAAGACATCAAGTAATCAAATAACACACACTAGTACAATCTTTAGAAGAGAAATATGCAGAAACATTTCATAATGCATTACACAAGCATTCAAACCAGCACTGACCAGCAGTCCGGCTGTTGTTAGACCAGTGTAACCATCAGCCAACAAACTCCAGTGCATAGATGAAACTATAATAAATATTGTAAAATACAACGTTGCAAGCTCCTAAAAGTGATACGTACTTCCGAACAAAAATGCATAGAAAAATATGAGACTTAAGCGAAGCACTTTTAATATCTACATCACACTGACTCACCTTGAGATCCTATTAAATAATAATAATAATGACGTTTGTGTTTTTTTCTGAAAGACAGTAATTATTGTTTTCTAGTTGCAGGTTATGAATGTGGTGCTTTATACAGACTAGTGGCTAACGGGTTAATATAAGCACCATCTTCTGCATTAGAAATCTGAAAGAGACCAATATTATATAAACATCCAGTTCATATCAGCATGAGAGGTCACTGAGAGGTCATATGAGTTCGCCTGTCAGTATTCTTAATGTTATTCATCTGACTTGTACGTATGTATGTACACATAACACTTGTTCTCCAGCTGTGCATCTCTGAGAGCTGAAATGCATATTAAACTCTTACTGATCTGAGAGCTGCTGTGGCTCTGCACTGAGGGTCTGCTCTGGGATGGTCTCTGGGACCAGTGCGCTCAGGTCCAGACTCGCTCTGGGACTCGTCTGGTCTTCTTCTGTGCTGGTCTCACTCTCCTGACTCACCAGAGGAGGGCGCTGTGGGCGACTCGCTCTGATCAGATCCTCCACGTCTGAGTCTGAGTCCTCCTGAGAACCAGAGGAACCCACAGAACCACCTGAAGAACGAGACCAACAAACAAACTCAGTCACACTGACAATACTTCAACTAATGTAATGATCTAAACTAAGATATGAAGAACATTTCAGCAGTTTACTACTAAACTACTAATCTACCAGTCATTTTAATTACATTTCCATTGATAATTCCAATATTAATCCTAATATAATTCAAGACAAATTAACAATCCTATGGATACATAATATATTATATTATTCAAATATATTTATATTTTTATAGGTTTTAATATTAATATTATTAAAATTAAAAATATATATTTATTAAAGTTTAATATTACTTAATATGTACATAATGTTTTTTCTAATATGACTACTAAAATATCTAAAATATTAAACATTCAAAATCATCTTATTTCATAAACCCAAGCGGAATAAAAACATATGAATAAACATAATATTTAAAATAATACATATTAAATATTATTTAAATATTTATTAATTCTAATTATATTTCTAATATATATTCCACCAAAAATTCAGATGCAGATAAATGCAGATAATATTAATATTTTAAATATTAAAAATCACCAGATCCTCTCTTTAACACTTCATGAAAAACCAAAGTATTTTAAAATAAGATTCATATAAATTCATATAAATAAATGTTAATATCAATATTTCAATTTGTAAAAATTGTAATACTTATTTTCTAAAGATACAAATATTATTTAAATATTTATTAATTCTATTTATACTATTTATACTATTTCTTAAATTTATTCATTCCAGATCCAATTAATTTACTAACCAACCATGTTAAAAATAACTAAAATAATTACGTAATATTTATTAATTCTAATATCTGTCCACTCAATTTTCATGAAATTCTGAAAATCTTTTAGAGCTTATAATATGTTTAAAATATGCAACATATTACACATTAAAGAATAAAGCAGTATATATAAAATTATTTAATTTAACTGTTGTTTTATTTCATGTAAGCTGTAGCTTCTGAGCTTTAAATCGAAACATACTCATGATATCACAGCATCAATTACTGCTTTATTTAATCAGAATCACAGTATATTATTAATATTGTTTTGTTTTCATTTTATTAGAAGTTGACCAACAGCGCCCCCTACATGGCCGGTGCCGATATTCACATTTAAAGCCTTTATTTGCAGATTGTGACATTTCTAATATGTAATATCTCACCACATTCCAGTTCTGCTGTGTTTGGCTCTTCATAAATCCCAGACTCACTGTCCTGAATAAAGGAATAAATCACAATGAGAGCTGGAACTGAATCACACACGTTTGCTGATTGTCCTGTATAAACCTGCTACTACATCAGATCAGATGTGACTCTGTGCAGACCTGGCTCGGTCCTGGAGAGCTGACGGAGGAAGAGGACGAGATGAAGATGTACTGCTGGAAGACGATCAGAGTCTCTACGATGCGCGCCTGATGAGGGTAATCCACCAGAGACGACAGGGACACCGTGGCTCCCGTGGGTCTGGGTCTCATCAGGGTCGGGCCGAACACGATCCCTAAATTACTGGCGCTCATTTTATTATCCTGCTCCAACTCAGACACTCTGACGAGAGAAAAACAGGACACTTTCATTAACATCATACAAAAATATTCTTCAAGTGAATGTAGAAAACTGCTGTTGATTTTTCAAGCGGTCACTATTTAATAAACATTTTATTTTTTTAATTCATGCATTTAAATGCAACTTGAAAAGGTTCTCAACTGATACATTTTGTTACTGCATAACTTGAAAACTCATCTTTTTAAAATTGCTTTTATGGACTGTCAGTAATATTCTACTGTGTTGTACTCTAATTAATATTTTATGATTTATACTTTTTACTTTGTATTGCATTTATTGTAGTTTTTGAATTGTATTTGTTTGTAGCGCTTTGGGTTCTAGAAAAGCGACTTTTAAATAAAATGTATTGTTATTATATTATTATTATTAACTTGTAAAAAAAATATATATATCATTTAAATTATTAAAACTGGACTTAAATTAAAATCTAAATTATTAGATTATTAGACTTAAATTATAAAAAATGTAATGCATAAACTATAAAATTATTATTAGATTATTAGACAAATTATTAAAATATTAAAACCTTAAAATAACACATTTTGTTTTTACATAAAAATGTAAATTATTAATTACTTTCATAAATATACATTTTAAAATGTCATTAATAAATATGTGTTCTTAATTGTTTATGTCTGCTGAACTTAAAGGATTAATAATTATTAAAACTTTAATAATTGAAGTATAGTTTAAGAAATACTTATACTATTCAATTATTAGACAAATAACAAAACTATCACAATTTAGATTCTTAAACTATTAAATTATTTTCAGATTATTATGAAAATTATAAAAATATTTTGTTATATATTTTTTTAAACTTAAACCATTACATTATTATATATTTTTAAAAATATTATACGATATTATTAATAATTATTTTTGTCCTCTTTTCAAATTACTGAATTCTTAAAATTGTAATCGTTATGAAATAAAGTTCTATAAATATTTTATGATACATTTGTAAGATTTAGAGCAAAAAAAGCTCTATAAAACTATATAAAATATACATAATTTAATATGGCATAATTTAATTATAATCATAATTTAAATATAAATAATATAATTTAAAATAAAATGATAAAAATATACAAATCAAAGAAATTTCTTAAGTTCCTCTGTACATTATAAAAAAAATTGTTTTAAATATTTTTTCAGTGTTTTGTCAGAATCTCACCTGCACAGGTGCTTCACGATGTACTTGAGCGTGGCGATGTTAGCAGGCGGCAGACGCTCGAGCAGCTCTCGCAGTTTCTCCACTAAGACCAGCACTTCAGGCTCGGTGTCTGACCCACGA
This sequence comes from Carassius gibelio, assembly GCF_023724105.1. Classification (NCBI taxonomy): domain Eukaryota; kingdom Metazoa; phylum Chordata; class Actinopteri; order Cypriniformes; family Cyprinidae; genus Carassius; species Carassius gibelio. The sequence continues at coordinate 30,367,535 of NC_068397.1, forward strand.
TCCACCAGCTCTGGGCTCTTCTCCGAGGCGTCCGAGGTCAGGCTTTCCTTGGCCAGGCCCATCAGCTCGTTATAGATACGGAAGGGCATGATGGGCTCTGGGAGCTGAGGAGGACACGGAGACGATGACACAGGAGCTTTATTACAGGAACACTTCTCTGTCAGCTGACTCACCTGTCTGAGGTACAGCTTCAGCACGTTACTGATGTCGTGTGGAGATGCTTGAGACAGCTCCACCAGCTCTTTACCGTTCTCGAACGCCTGGCACAGCTTCTCCACACGCGTCTTCACACCATTCACACGATAGATGCCCTGGAGAGAACAGCTTTAACCCTATAATACCTACTGTAATATATGTGACCCACAAAACCAGTCTTAAAGGTACATTTGATTGAAATTGAGATTTATGCATCAACTGAAAGTTGAATAAATCATCTTTCCATTGATGCATGGTTGGTTATGATAGAAAAATAGTTGGCTGAGATGCAACTATGTGAAAATCTGGAATCTGAGAAAAAAAAAACTTTTTTTTTTAAGTTGTCCAAATAAAGTTAGCAATGCATGATCAAAAATTAAGTTTTTACTATTATTTCATGTCTGGCTTAAAAGTGTTAAAAGCTGTTTTGAAAATAGTTTTTAAATCTGCAAAATGAATAAAAACAAGTACCGTATTTTTTGGACTATAAGTCGAACCTGAGTATAAGTCGCATCAGTCCAAAAATACGTCATGATGAGGAAAAAAACATATATAATTCACACTGGACTTTAAGTCGCATTTATTTAGAACCAAGAACCAAGAGAAAACATTACCGTCTCCAGCCACGAGAGGGCGCTCTATGTCTTCAGTGTAGGCTACAGAAGCACTGAGCAGCATAGAGCGCCCTCTGGCGGCTGGAGACGGTAATGTTTTCTCTTGGTTCTTGGTTCTAAATAAATGCGACTTATAGTCCATGGCAGTTATCTCCACTCCACATTTCAGATGTTCTGAGTCGCATGAGAGAATTACTACATGGCATCATGTAGAGCAGAGGAGTGAATTAGAAATAAAACATTCCAACCAATCAGATTGATTCTTTTCAGAGCTTTCCTCTCGCACCTTCATCTTGAGCGCTCTCCTCTCGATCTCAGTGATGCACTTCTTGATGATGAAGGGAACGGCGTCGACGTCGCCCTGCAGGACCTGAGAGAAGTCACGGCCGAAGAGCTGCAGACGGCCCTGGAGCTTCTTATGACCGCACTGGATGGCCAGAGACTCCAGACACTTCTTATGACACGCCAGGAAACACTGACACACATCGGATGAGAACCAAACCTCAATCTACAGTTTCATTTACAATATGAAATGGTCTCACCTCTTCACATTCTGCTCCCTGGAAGTAAACGTAGCTGTCACATTCCCTGCACTTTGACGGCGTGCGCAGCTTGCGCAGACGATGGGTTTTTGCAGCTCTGGACAATCCCACGTTTCTGAAAGGTCCCGTGGGTGCCGTGTTTTCAGATTCAATTCCATTTATACCTAAAACACAACCAGAACCGAGAAACACTCAACGTATATCATCACTATGTACTACACATCTAAGATGAAGAGGAGTTTGTTTCTTCATCAGATTTGGAGCTGAATCTGACATACTGTCTCATCAATGGATGCTCTGCAGTGAATGGGTGCCGTCAGAACGAAAGTCCAAACAGCTGATAAAAACGTCACAATAATGCACTGATGCAATGCTACATTTCTACAGATCTGATGAAGAAACAACTTGAGGGTGAGTCAACTTTTAGCAAATTTGGCTGATTGTCTGCTTCACTCACTTTGTTCAAACGGGGTCATGGCACCATCTCGCTCCTCTAAATCTTCATTGGATGACAATGTGGCTGCAGAAACCGGCCTTAAAGGTTTTGAGATATCACCTGAGACCGAAACAGTACACAACATCATTGTTTATAAAAATGGTTACAAATCTAAAAGACACATGCACTGTATTTGTTTCTCACCTGTGCTGGAGGTCGGGGATCCCAGTGCACTTCCTGGACCGACACTGTCAGAGTCACTCAGGGTGGACGGCCAGGACTTATGAGCTTGATGATGGTCTCTACCTGCTAAAAATTACAATATATACCGAATTGCATAAAATATTATAACTGCGATAATAAAGATCTGCATGCAGTGTGTTCGTCTCCTAAAAGCTGATTTCTGTTGATTAAAACTGACCTTGACTTCGTCTTTGTTTAACCACAGCTTCCTCCACAAACCCCGCCTCCTCTTCAGTGGGCGGAGCTTCAGAGCTGCTCTGCCGCTGGTCGGTGCACAGACTGTTGTTTCGGGTCCGAATATGCCTGATTTAAAAAAAACAACAACTCCATATCCTTCTGAAGCATTTAAGTTCTCATTATACTTTGAGCAGTGATCTTTAATGTAAATGTCTTACTGGTGGCTGGACGCGGAGTACGGCTCGAACTGGTACTGTACGGGCAGCTCTGTGCGCAGCTGCAGGTTTTTGACGTATGAGGCGTACTGCTGACCCGGATCGTACAGCTTACAGCTCTCACAGAGCGTCTGGAAGTGCACCGGGAGCGCTGCAGTCTGCACATGCATCGTCTGATAGTACGAGATGGTGCACTGGACGGAGAGCAAGAGGATGCATCAAACACAAGCAGAGCATAAAGTACATAATCTCTCTGTTCAGATGAAATCACACAGTTATCTCCACTCCACATTTCAGATGTTCTGAGTAGCATGAGAGAATTACTGATTTGGGGAAGAGGTTACTTATGTCAGTTTTTCATTTTTAACAGATGGGAAGATTTTTTTTTGTTTCATTACAAAGTTATGAAAATAATGTTAAAATCCTAATATGATCCTAGAATATTCTTTCTTTCTATGTATATATATAAATATGTGTGTGTATATAAAATATTATACCAAAATAATAATAATAAATAAGTATACCAAGTATTAAATAGAAAACAATAATATTATTAATCAATTCTAACAAAAAAAGTCTATGCAAAAAAAATTACTTATAAAAAAATAAAAAAAGGAATAATAAAATAATTAAATGAAAAAATAACATTAATAATACTCTCTCTCTCTATATATATATATGTGTATGTGTGTGTGTGTCTGTGTCTGTGTGTGTGTGTGTGGGGGGGGGGGGGGCAACGAGAAAAGTTGTTTACTTTAATTGTCATAAAAATATCCTAAAATGATCCATCCTAAAATATTCGACATGCAAAAAATATATAAAAGAAATAAAATAGAAATTATAATAACAAGAAAAAGAAAGCAAAAATAATATTATTTATAATATATATATATAAAAAAAAATCTATATAAGGGTTAGTTCAGCCCAAAATGAAAATGAAACCATAAACTGCATCAGTCCAAGAGAAGTTTAATAAAAAGTGCATCCACTGATTTTTTTATTAAACTTCTCTCGGACTGATGCAGTTTATGGCTTCATTTTCATTTTGGGCTGAACTAACCCTTTAAAGAAAGTAAATAAAAAGCAATAATTAAATTGCTATATAGTAAATATAAAAACATATCTGTGTCTCTCACCGCCCGCAGGATCTGGTCCGTCTGTCTGATGAGTTCCTGGATCTGTTTGAGCATGTTCACCTTCATGTCCTCCAGCTCCTGCTGCTGTGTCGTGGCGTCTGCGATGCATGTGCGATACGTCGCCTCCGCCTCCTCCGCCTGCAGACACAAACCATCAAATATCACCAAACAATGATGCATAATGATATCACTGAAGCATGGAGCAGTTGAAAACTGCAAAGCCACAGCCCATTAGTTCTTGTAACTCAGAATTGTTGCATAAATATTATAAAAACAGCCCAAAATCAAGTCAAATAAATAATATGATATCATCCTTTAAGAAAATGAAGCCTATTATAAATCCATTTAGTTTTTTTTTGCATCTTTTCCATTATTTTCATGACAGAAATATCCCAAACTCTCTCTACTGTTATGCATACTGACATTATTGCATTACAAAAAAAAGTCAAAAATAATGTCAAAATCCTATAACCCTAAAAAAAAATAATAATGCAATTTATTCAATTTTCTTTATGAAAATAAAAGACAGATAAAAAGTTGTATATATATTAAAAGATGTCGGGGGGGGGGGGGGGGGGCGGAAATAAATTCCTCTAAATGTCGGTTCTCTGCACGTGACCACAAAAGCACAGTCAGAAACAACACCTCACACCAAATGTGTGAAATTAGCTCATGTTAGGTCATTTCCTGTTTGAGCTGGCTGACCTTGTTGCGTGCTTCTTCTTCTAGTCGTCTCTTCTTATCCAAAGCTTTAGTGGTTGAGCCACTTCCTGTTCCGGTTTGTTCCTCTTCAACCTTATTGGCCACTGTCCGTGCTCTCTCGTACTCCTCACAGCGGCTCATGTACAGGTGACGTGCCTTTCGGAGGTTACTCTCCGCATCGGCCTGATGAACACAAACACACCTTTAACTTGATTCAGCAGGGTTTAGTGGAGTTATTACGTTAGTTCAGGGTGGACTGAATCTCTACCAGTTTTCTCTTGGCCCTCTGCCACTGCTCTTTAATGTCTCTGCGCTTCTTCTCGTGTTCCTGTCTGCGCTGTGTCATGGGCTGATTGAAAAACACAGAGAAAGAAAGGTTTAATTTTATTTGTTTTATTAGACCTGCTTGGGTAAATCTCACAAAAGCTGCCAAAAACACATCCAGATCACCCAAAATAACTAATTAAAATGTCATAAGGAAAACTGCATTAGAAAAAAAAGTTAAATAAATTCGTAATGATCCAAATATTAGGCTATTTTATTTTTATTAAATGAAATGTGTTATATAAAAAATATAATTTATTATAATATAATACAATACATAAAAAATATAATAATACATATAAATTCAATATTTATTGTATTATTAAGAAATTAAAATGCGTATCATTTATTTCTTTTATTTAGACAATAAAATATTTTTGTAATGTTACAAAAATTAGGCTTCCATTTTTTTCATTCAATTAAATGTATCATATTAAAAATACATTTAAAATATAATAATATATTTAAATACAATACTTATAGTATTATTAGAATAATAATTAGAAAATAAAAATATGTGTTATTTATCTATTTTATCTAAAAAAAAATTAATGTTCCAAAAATTAGCCATTCATTGTGTTTATTACATTTTATATTAATAATATAATACAATAAATGTAAAATATAATAATACATATAAATACTAGAGTTGTTCCGATTCCGATACTAGTATCGGAAATATCTCCGATACCACAACAAATTCTGGCATCGGCATCGGCGAGTACATGAACCCATATACCGATCCGATACCATTTTCTTAAAAAAGACCTAGTTATGACCGCAAGCTTTGCCTAACCGCTGCACGGTTCTTCTTCGCTGCTCAAAATGCATTGAAAACACAGGAAGTTGTGCTGTGTTGCCACAAGCAACCCCTGTTTAGAGCAGCGAAGAAGAAATGAAAACGCGTTAGCAGCCCTTATCTATATATGACTGGATCACTCATCACATTCTAAACTGCCAAAAGACAGTGAAGCCGCTTCTATATTATAGATCAGTGGTTAGCAGTATGTCTCTGTAGTACCGGTAGTTACAGACTCTCGAGTATATTCAGTACCGGCAACTGCGTTCAGTCGCTTCCGTGTAAGTCAAAGCGCAGGGCTCCAGACAGTAGCCGAATATATACTAGTGTCTGTGAATATTAAACTGCAAAATACTATTTAAATATTACTCCCGCAAAATCTACATCTCTGTGGGTGACTGGCACAGATGCGCGAGAGCTCGCTGTTTTGTAGTCTCTGCTGTGTGTCATGAGGACACAAACGCATAAACCGTCACTTCATGAGAATTTACCGTTTCATTTGAGAAAACTGTCATATCATACACACGGACACTCAAAGATCTTCATGGCAGCCCATTAAAATAAATGTTTGGTTTACATGAGTAAATTGACAATATATAAAGCTACTGTTGTAGCCTACAGTAATAATAATACGTCTCTATAATAATAATAATTATGCCTAGATGGTTGCTTGTTTTTTACTTGTTTTGTTGTAAAGAGATTATCTGATTAATAGATCTTTTTTTATATTCCTAGACTTATTTGTTGCAGTTTTTTTATACAGTTATATTGTAAAACTTAAATACCTTTTTTAGTTTGCGGTGTTAGATTTTTGGCTGCATTTGATGTTCTTTTTTGCATATGAAAATAAATAATACTGTCAAATTCATGTTAGATAATAAAAATACTGTAATAAATACAGTAGTTCACCATGTATTTGTTCATGTTTTATTGAGGGATCTGTCTGAAGCACACCATAAAAAGAATTCTAGCAATTTACACAGGGCTAGTAGTATATACAGCTGTATATACAGATACACACCCAGGTATCGGATCAGTACTCGGTATCGGCCGATACCCTGAGCCCAGGTATCGGAATCGGTATCGGGAAGAGAAAAAGGGTATCGGAACATCTCTAATAAATACAATATTTATTGTATTCAAAAATAAAAATGTGTTATTTATTTTATTTAGATAATAAAAAATTTTTGTAATGTTCCAAAAATTAGGCTTTAATTTTTTTTATTAAATCAAATGTAATATATTACAAATATAAAATAATAAAATTAATTTAAAATAAAATAATATATTTAATTGTATTATAATAAAAATACAAATATATTATTTATTTTATCTAGATAATAAAAAAATTTTAATGATCCAAAAATTTGCCAATAATTTTTTCTTATATATTATATTTATTAAATGTATTAAATTAAAAAATATTATATCATACATTTATGATATCATATGATAAAATATATAATACATTTAAATGTAATATTTATTGTGTTATAAAAATATTTGTAATATATATTTTTATATTGTATAAAAATATTTATTTCCTTTTTTCTAAATTTTAGGTATTTTTGAGGTGAAATGTGCAAAACTATTTCCCCACTGTCATCCAGCTGTGGTGTGTGTGGTACCTGTAGAAATGAGTGTGTGTAGATGTTGTTTGTGGCCTGTTGTAAACCGCTGCTCTGCTCGGAGTCCTGCTCGAGAGCCAGAGAGATGATCGACAGCAACGGCATGTGTTCCTGAGACGAGAAGTTCCACAACATAAACACTAGTGTTATTACAATCTTCAGAACACAATCAAACAAGCACCAGGGAGGCACACGGATCACCTGTATGATGTTCTGTTTGCAGGACTGGTAGAGTCTTTGAAGACCTTTAGAAAACTCATTCTCTGCAAAAATAGAGTCGTAAAGAACAAATGAAATGACCAAGTCCCGGTGGATGAGTTTGAAATGCATTTATCTGAAGAGTATATGACCGGGATCAGACACATGCTCTTCAAAAATCACCAAGCAGGTGAAGGAAGTGTCATTACCGAGAGCGATTCTCTTGTCTACGTAGCTGATTATGTCCTTCATGTATTTGGCGATGGATTTGGCGTAATTCAGAGCCGAGTCCACGCCGCCTTCACTGCGCTGCAGGAGAATATCAACTTCCTGTGCACTCACTGCTGACACACACCGAAAACATCAGTCCTCCCATCATATGAACAAACAACACTTCAGATACACACGAACAGATGGAGGGAGGGAGGGAGGGATGATGGGAGGGAGGGATGGATGGATGGAGGGATGGATGATGGGGGAGGGAGGGATTGAGGAATGGATGGATGGAGGGATTGAGGGATGGAAGATGGGAGGGAGGGATGATGAATGGATGGAGGGAGGGATGGATGAATGGATGGAGGGATGATGGGACGGAGGAATGGATGGATGGAGGGAGGATGGAGGGATGGATGATGGGAGGGAGGATGGAGGGATGGATGATGGGAGGGAGGGATTGAGGAATGGATGGATGGATGGATGGAGGGATTGAGGGATGGATGATGGGAGGGAGGGATGATGAATGGATGGAGGGAGGGATGATGAATGGATGGAGGGAGGGATGATGGGAGGGATGGATGGATGGATGGATGGATGATGGGAAGGAGGAATGGATGGATGGATGGAGGGAAGATGGAGGGATGGATGATGGGACGGAGTAATGGATGGATGGAGGGAGGATGGAGGGATGGATGATGGGACAGAGGAATGGATGGATGGAGGGAGGATGGAGGGATGGATGATGGGACAGAGGAATGGATGGATGGAGGGAGGATGGAGGGATGGATGATGGAGGGAGGATGGAGGGATGGATGATGGGACGGAGGGATTGAGGAATGGATGGATGGATGGAGGGATTGAGGGATGGATGATGGGAGGGAGGGATGGATGGAGGGAGGGATGATGGAGGGAGGGATGATGGGAGGGATGGATGATGGGGGGAGGGAGGGATGATGGGAGGGATGGATGGATGATGGGAGGGAGGGATTGAGGAATGGATTGATGGATAGATGATGGATGGAGGGACGGATAGAGGGATGGATGGGTTGATGGATGATGTATAGATTGACAGATGGATGGATGATGGAGGGAGAGGGGGAGGGAGGGATGGGTGATGGGATGGAGGAAAGGATGGATGGATGGATGGATTGACAGATGGATGGATGGAGGGATGAAGGGATGGATGGATGGATGATGGATGGATGGATTGACAGATGGAGGGATGATGGATGGATTGACAGATGGATGGATGATGGAGGGAGAGGGGGAGGGAGGGATGGGTGATGGGATGGAGGGAAGGATGGATGGATTGACAGATGGATGGATGGAGGGATGGATTGACAGATGGATGGATGGATGGATGTATATCTGCTGTCCTCTTGAACACGGTGTTGTACTGTGTTCTGTGCCTATGAGGCGCCCAATGTTCTTCATACGTTCAGAAACAGTTTGTATGCCATTCTGCCCATCACTGAAGACAATAAAAGAGGGATTGACTCACTGCAGTCCTGATGGTCGTATTTTCCTCCTCCTTCAGGACCCTGACCTGACGACCCTCTGTACAGGTCCTCCATCGACTGAACACACACAGCATAGAGACGGCTAGTTAGGACATTATAAAGAAAAAATGATGAGCATTATGAAATGAAATGGTGTGGATTGGTTAGAGTCGGATCCTTGAGGTGAGATTGCAGTAAAGTTTATATCACTTCCTTCTCTGAGGGCTGTTGGGTAGTTGTGGCTCTTCCATTGTAGTATTACTTCACCTTCACTTTTGTTACCATCTTCTTTAAAAAGTTTCTTACTAAAACTGAACTGCTTTAAATAATGAGTAATCGCTTGGTAAACTACAGACTCAAAGCAGCATGACAAACACCGTTCACCAACTAAAGTGCATTTTAATGAAGGAAGTGAAACTGTTCTGAGAAATGATTTGAGTGTCTCTTCTGGACATTCAGATGATTCATTTGACATCAGATGCGTTCTAAGAAGTGTTTCTTGAAGACTGGCGTCGTCAGGGACTCTGTCGAGTCTGTGTAGAGGTGTGGAGGAAACAATATGCTTGCAAGACAACGCAGGAAGCGACCCACACACGCTTCCAACAACATCCGCACACACACACACACACACACACACTCACCCGGCTCTTTTCTGTCGGCGGCAGGGACAGAAGAGTAGTGCTGTCGATCTCTCCCATTAACAACTCTGAAACACTGACAGAGAGAAAATACTGCTCTGATATCACAACTATCAACTCTAAATAGAGAAGAAAACAGTCAATATTTCCCATCTAGCAGAAGCTATAATATGAATGTGGAGAGTGAGTGTTGATGATAAATATTTATTAATAAATCAGAGCACTGCTTGAAGCAAAACTCTAGAGGATATGTGAATAAATGTGAATAAAAGATATATAATATCTTATATATATATATATATATATATATATATATATATATATACACACACACACACACACACACACACACAATACAGACCAAAAGTTTGGAAACATTACTATTTTTAATGTTTTTGAAAGAAGTTTCTTCTGCTCATCAAGCCTGCATTTATTTGATCAAAAATACAGAAAAAACTGTAATATTGTGAAATATTATTACAATTTAAAATAATTGTTTTTACATTTATTATACTTTAAATGATCATCTATTTCTGTGATGCAAAACTGAATTTTTAGGATCATTATCACATGATCCTTTAGAAATCATTCTAATATGATGATTCATTATCAAAGTTGGAAACAGTTCTGCTGCTTAATATTTTTTCAGAACATGTGACACTTTTTTAGGATACTTTGATGAATAAAAAGTAAAAAAAAGAAGCTATATTTTTAAAATATAAATATTTTGTAATAACAATATACACTACTGGTCAGTAATTTGGGGTCAGTAATTTTTTTTCTTTCTTTTTAAAATAAAATCAATACTTTTATTCAGCAAAGATGTGTTAAAATTATAAAAAGTGATAGTAAAGAAAATATATTATTAGAATATATATTATTAGATTTTTTTTTTTGAATAAATGCAGTTCTTTTTAACCTTTTATTGATCAAATATATTAGACAGCAGAACTGTTCCCAACACTCATAATAAATCAGAATATTAGAATGATTTCTAAATGATCATGTGATCGACTGATGTTACATGTGACACTGAAGCTGGAGGAATGATGCTGAAAATTCAGCCTTGCATCACAGGAATAAATTATTATTTTTAAGTATATTCAAATAGAAAACTATTATTTTAAATTGTAATAATATTTCACAATATTACTGTTTTTTTTCTGTATTTTTGATCAAATAAATGCAGGCTTGATGAGCAGAAGAATCTTCTTTCAAAAACATGAAAAATAGTAATGTTTCCAAACTTTTGGTCTGTACTGTATGTATATATATATATATAAAATTTACCTGCATTATAAGTGGCCTTCAGGTAAATAGGTATAATTTATTAATTAATATAATAAAGACAAATACATATATTGGAATTTATATTAGATTAAATAAAATAAATTTTATGTAGTATATAAACAGACTTTTATATCAAATTATTTTAATAAAATGACATTTATTAAAATACAAATATTTTATTATAATTTGTATTATTAATATATATGTATTTCACATAAAACTATTTTAATAAAACATATTTTAAAATGAAATGATATATATTATTTCATAATAATATATAAAAAATAGATATATTATATTTATATATAATTAAAATATAATATGTATAAATATGTATAAAATATTAATTAATATATAGAGAGAAATGTACTTGAATTAATATTAAATAAAATAAATTTCATGTAATATATATATATATATATATATATATATATATATATATATATATATATATATATATATACACACATTTATTCATTTAGCAAACGCTTTTATCCAAAGCGACTTACAAATGAGGACAGTGGAAGCAACAAAAACACACACAGACATATATATATATATATATATATATATATATATATATATATATATATATATATATATATATATAGAAATATATATATATGTGTCTGTGTGTGTGTGTGTGTGTGTAAGATTTAAATGCATACAATTATAATTTCTTGACTGATATTTCATTTAATACAATTACATTTTGATTCATAAATAATAAATGAGCAGGACATCTGTGTGAAAGCTTTGTGTTAGCTCTTACTTGCTGCTGAAGGCCACAGCAATGGTTTCAATGGCCTTCTCAAAGTCTTTCTTCTGAGCGTCACTGGTGCCTTCATAACTGAACCCTGACAAACACAGAGAACAGAACAACTTCACGGTCACAGAACGCACGTTTCTGCTTTAATAACAAATAAAACTAGAAGTGACGTCACACTTCGAGGCAAAAGTGGAAACACCTGGATTACAGTTTGCATATTATACAGGTTTTTCCTTCCTAAGATCAGATGCTGGTTGTTTGGTATCTGCTCATATCAGATGTGGCTTTGCTCATGTGATGCTTGTGCTTCGTGTCATTGCATTCATGTGACAGTGACAGGATTTGAAGAGGATGAGTTAATCATGGGAGCTGAACTGACCTTTGACCTTTGAGATAAGAGTTCCAGCTGCGGTGAGCGTCTCCACAGTGTTCAGCAGAGGATATGTGCTGATAACCTGTCGCAAAACACGCAGAACCTCCCCTAAACACTCGTGCACGGCCGGCCGGCTGCATGGCTCCTCTTTCACTGCGGAGACACCAGAAAACATCATGATTCATTCATTTAGAGAAGTTTGTTTACTGTTTCAAACAAAGAACTTGCTTTTTTACTTATTTTTTAATCAAATGCAATGCATTCACATGGGTTTAAATGTGTGTCTAGTGTCTAGATGCTCTAACCCTGTATTGCCACATGTTCAGAAACAGTTCTGCCTCTTACTTTCACCAAAACATGTCAGTTATTTGTCCACTTCCTACACACCCAATCCCACAATGCACTTCATTCTGCTTATTACCACAAGAGGGAACTTTGGGCCGCACATTTGCACTGAAACTACGTGTGTGATGTTACGGTCATCTAATGAGTTCATCGGGTTTATCAGATAACAATGCTCACTGAAATGATTTATGTGTCACTTTTTGACAAACTCATGCAACGGGCTACAAATTAAATGTTTTAATAAATGCATGAATCACAGATCTAGTTAAAGAAGAAGTTGCCATAGAAAAATAATCATATTGAGCAACTTCTCATTATTGAGTGAATGTAAAAAAATGTCAAAGTTTTGAAGGCAACCATGATTTTACAGCATTTACCCCTTTTTGAAAAATTAAAAAAAATCAAGAAGTCTATTCTTTTTAACTTTTTGTTCAACAAGGAATCCTAAAAAAAGTATCAAAGGTTCCAAAAAAATATTAAGCACAACTAATAATAAATCAGAATTAGAAATTATTTTTGAAGGATTGTGTGACACACAAGACTGGAGTAATGATGATGGAAATTCAGACTTGCATTACTGGAATAAATTATATTTCAAGTATATTCAAATAGGAAACTATTATTTTAAATTGCAATAATATTTCACAATTTTACTGTCTTTTTTATTTATTTATTTTTGATCAAATAAACACAGCAACAAAATCCTACATGAATGTATCATTGTATGAAATTTAGAATTACCCATAGCAATGAATGGAAATTTACAACTCCTGATTGTTTAAAAACAGCCCAGATTTATGAAACCTACATATTTATTTCTTAGAAAACTTAGTCTGAATATCACTTGCATAAAATTTCAATTTCAGATTTAAAAAGTGCTGCAACAGGCGTACATATTCATGTTTATCAACTAAATTAAATCCTTAAATTGTGCGAGATATGGGGATAAAGATAAATATATTTAGTAAAAGTTTAAACACTATTAAAAAGTTATAGATAAATTAACAAACAAACAATAAGTTTGTGACATCTAATGAGTCTCCATACATAAACGGGTCCAAAAAGACCTGAACACGAACCGTTTTCACAAACTTTTTTTCAAATGGTTAATCTCTTGTTATAATTGTAAAAAAATTGGGAAAATTGTGTATTTTTGAGGGTCTTAAAATATTTACAAAGTTTCGCTCCTTTCCTAAAAACGAAACAGTTTTGAGAATTATTTTAATGTTTTTCTTACAGGTCAAAACGAACCCAAATGTTTTATTAAATGTGATGCTTCGCTGTATTTTCAGCATCATTCCTCCAGTCTTCAGAGTCACATGATCTTCAGAAATCAGAATAATATACTGATTTGCTGCTCAAAAACATTTCTTATAACCATCACAACTGAAAACAGTTTTGCTGCTTCAATTTTTTATAAATCTACGTCAGCAGCCGTGAACAAAGAAAAACCTGTCGTATAAGGGTTGGGGAAAAGAGCAGGAGTTTGGCTGCTGGAAGCGTATCCTTCTCAACAGGACAATGAAAGCTGTTGTTGTTCACAACAGAAGTCCTTGTGTGTGTCTTCATGCCTAAATGCATGTTCAGAGTGTGGGTGTTCTTAAAAATGTAAAAAACTCAGAGTAAAACACAAGAGTGCAGGATTTCAAACAGTCGTTCCTCTTTGATGCAGCGCTGGAAATGCCCTGGACTCCTACACACGACTATTTAATGTGTTGTGAAGAAAACACAAGCGTGCAAAACTCCCTACCGCGATGCCAGAGCTTTCTGGAGAGTTGCAAAATCACCGGTAATGTGTTTTACAGGAGAATGTTTTAATGCAATACATGTTGATGCATGCATGTCATGCAGATCTGAACAAGAGTAGCACTCAAACTGTCCGGCTCTTCTCAAATGAATCTGCAGGTGATGCCAACAAAAAAAAACAACATCATGCCATCTTCCCAAAAAAGCCCTGAGTTCTCACTAGTATCAACTTGAGCGTGATTAATAGCTGACTGGTGTTTGGTGTAAAGAGAAACTGTGAGGACCTGTCGAGGCCTGCATGCTGCAGTCGTTTCATGGCTGACAGAAGCTCCAGTGCGAAGGAAATGTGATGAACCCTTACACACCTGTGTATCTCAGACCAATCCACATGTTGTGGAGCAAACACAAGCTGTGTTTCTCGATGTAAAACTCGTTCTGGGAGGTTGAATGGATGCAAGTCACTGTTTAAACTGGAAGACAAACATGACAACGGTTTGACTTCCCACAGGAAGATGTTATCGCTCAGAGTTTGTTCTTTCATCGTTCGGTTCTCCGTTATGCTCATTTAATATCAGACTCGTCTCAGATGCCTCTCCTCAAATTCACGAGGAAAATCTGTATGTACAAACTGTTCGGGTTTCATGAAAAGCTTTAATTAACTAAGTCATAACAAAGTAATTTATTATAAAATAAAACATTATTTTTGACCATTAACTAAAAACAGAGAACTGTGAACATACAACTGTTAAAAAGTATTTATGTGCTATTATGTTTTTTTTATTATTAGTATTATTTATATACTGTTGTTTTTAATTACATTTTGAATAAAAGTTTATTTTAATATTCTAATATTTTTAATAGTTTATTTTTCCATTTCAGTTTTATTTACCTGTACTGTATTTACAAATTAAATTAAAATTACATTTTAATTTTAATGTACAAGAGAATGTGTTGTTAAACAGTATAATAATTTTATTAATATTTTGACCTCACATTCTTCATATTTTCCGTTGTACTTTTTTGTCATTTTTGCAATTCTTTAATACCACTATTTATGTTTATTTTAATTTCGGTTTCAATTTTTATATCAAATTAAGTAATTTTAATGCTTCATCTTAAACTTACTTCAGTTAGATGCCAAGGCAACATTTCTAATTATCAATTAGTTTATGTTTTTCCATCAAACTCTGATATTTTATTTTATTTTAAAAAATAAAAATGTAATAATAACCGAAAAAATAGAAACCAATGTTATTTTATCTTAAAATCTCAGGGATATTTTATTTCAAAGAGTATCGGCTGACAAAAAAGTTTGGGAATCCCTGTGTTGCGCCAACGGCTGAAATAAAGATTTCCCTTGAGATGACTTTGGAAACATCACTATTGCAACTCTAAAGCAGGGCAGATGTAAACAGGAAGTAGAGCTGATGAAAATAGCGACACTTTAAGGAAGTCCACAAGGCCTGAGGAGACTAAATGACTTCTGCTCTTTATAAAGCAGACAGTGCTGACGTGATTCATCTCTCTCTTGCTCTCTGTGCTGAATAAAGTCAGACAAGATGCGCTGTGTTCAAACGGACTACTTTAATGATGCCAACTTGCATGTTTACCAACTCAAACGTCTCAGTTTTTCTACAGTCTCTTTTAAATATGAGCACAACCACCTATATCCGAAATGATGTACATGAAGTCTTAAAGAGGAATCTCTCAAAGCCGCAGTATTATACCACATCACCACATTTCTGCATGAGGTGAACAGCAGCATGGTGAGAAAAGTGCTCTGTAGGGTCCTGCCCATGAAACTCTCTTCTAAGGGAAGCTGGGGGGGTGAAACCCAGCGGACGTGTGTAATCTCAAACTGAAGGCTGCAAAGAAAACATCTGACGCACGGTTCCTTTTCCTTCCTTTTTTTACCATGGAGACCCGATGAAAAAAACATGCATTACAAATGCCCCATTCCTGAACAAGACTCGAGAGGAATCTGAAGACTTTGTGCCAGATACATATAAGTGGCTTTAGATATGATATGATATTTAATGCTAGTTTTAATTTATGTAGCAAACAGGCATTAGTTTCTTATTCCTTCTACACAAAACAGACACAGAAATACATTCAAATAATAAAACAATAAACCCAACAGTGAATAAATGCTTAACAAACAGACAATTCTTGACAAGAAAAATGTTTCACTAAAAATTTAAAATATTTTAAATATAATAAAAAAATATTTATTTAAATATTATATTTTTAAATAATGTGTATAATAAATTATTTTAATTATTACAAAAAATATATTTTTTTTTTATTTAAAATCAAAATTGCAATTTGAGTAAATGTTGTATACAATTAATTATTTTACCCAATATTCACTATAGTTACAATTAAACATATTATACTGTATCTTTATTTAAATATTAAATATTTCAACATTTTAAATTGCAATTTGAGTTAATATTGTGTACAAATAACTTAATTTTTTATTTTATTTAAATATCCAAATGTATTTGCACATTCAGTTAATACGGTGTATAATTTTTTTTACACTATTTATTATTACAAAAACATTACATTTACTTTTTATGTAAATATTTCAACCTTTTTAGTTGCATTTTGACTAAATATTATATACAATATTTTTTGCACAATATTTACTTATTAAAAGTATTCTTTAATTTTAATTATTTATTTACCTAAATATTATATTTTTATTTTATTTATTTTATTTTATATGAAATAATTATATATTTTTAATTGCAATTTGAGTAAATATTCTATGCAATTAAATATACATTTATATTCCAATCAAAAAAAAAAAAAAAAAAATTATATATATATTTATATATATATATATATATATATATATATATATATATATATATATATATATATATATATATATATATATATATATATATATATATATATATATATATATATATATATATGAAATGTACAAACACCAAAACAATTTTAACAACTCAAAATGATTTATAAAAATCCACCCAAAAATCTCCTACCTTCTCCCAGAACCATGTCTTTTAGTTTCTCCACTGCCTCTGCGAAGCGGGCCACGTCTCTTAGCAGCGAGGGAATGTCCTCCACCTCGATGACCGATGTTTCCGTGCAGTCCGCAGCGTGTCCGTAGGAGAGAGCGGCCCGCACATAGCCCTTATGGAAGCCCCAGGTCCCCGAGGTGTAGAAGGCCAAGCCGGCGGCGCTGGCGTGACGGCTGAGACCCGAGGGCCGCTTCAGCGTGCCGACAGGTGAACTACACACCGTTAGCTTGGAGTGGGGGGCCGGTGTTCCCGGGCAGGATACGGGGCCCGGATCAGGAGCGGCCAGCGTGCAGGAGCCATCGATAGTGTCATTGGGACAGTGTTCCTGAAGAATGGACAACTGGGTTTAACATGGGATGGGAAGAGAGGGATGGAGTGTGAATGATGGATGATTATGGAGATGGATATTACGAACCGGTTTAATGATACAGGGGAAACACTGGTGTGATGAATATGGAGTCAAATTGAAAACTACTCCAAATGTAGTCTGTTTTATTACATTACATAACAGGAGCAAAGGCTATTTTATGACAAACCCAGAGTGTCAGAAATACAAATCATCATCAAAACAAAAAACCTAAATGAATCAGTGTTATTCTAAGTCTCATTTAGATGGTTCTTATTACTATTTTGAATAAGTTTTAAAATATAAATAATGCTTTAATATTTAAAGTTAAGGTTTAACTTTGTGCATGACATTTTTTATATTTATTTATTTATTTTCACTTTTAATATTACCTACTTTATGTCGGTAAGAAACGTAATCTGTGGTGATTATGAATAGACTTATTTATAACTACTGGAGTTATGTTATTAAAGGGGTCATATGATGTTGCTAAAAATAATGTTATTTGGTGTATTTGGTGTAATGCAATGTGTTTATGAGGTTTAAGGTTCACATTATTTTCCATATAATGTACATTATTGTTTCTTTTCTATGCCACGCCTTCTTGAAACTCATCGATTTTTACAAAACTCATCGTTCTGAAAAGCGAGGTGTGCTCTGATTGGCCAGCTATCCAGTGTGTTGTGATTGGCTGAATACCGCAAGCGTATGATGGTAATGCTATGCCCTTTAACATAATGTGATGTCGTCTCCCGACACAGACAAAACCAATAAAACCTAATAAAACCCATTATAAACGAGGCATTTGTTGCATCCAGTGGGGACATAATTACTGATAATGACTTATACTGTGTTTTTATGCGTTGCGTTCGAGTAGAAGTTACTCTTTCTTTCTTTGCGTGAACATTTCGGCGGCGTTATGCAAATCTTCCCACATCGTGATGTAGACATGTGGGGGTGTCGAGGCGTTTTAGGAGGGTGTGGACGAGTCTTAACTTTGATGAAGAATATCTCTTTCGGTTTGAGACTTTAGTCTTTGCAAGTTTACAGATCTTCTTTATGCACCAAGAGCTTGAAACACTCCAAAGAGAAAGGGGAAATTGGAATTGAGTTTTGGACTGACAGTGAATCTGAATACTGTCCCTTAGTGAGTACTATACCTTTAGGTTCTCTTGTTATTAAGAACCATTTTTAATTTTTCGGGTTTCTCGAGTTCAACCATACGATTCAAGTAAGTAGTTACAGGTTCTTCAGATCCAGTGCTTGAACTGTTAACAGTAAAAGTGAAGCCCTTCTGTGTTAACTCCTATTCTATTCTTGTTTCCTCCAAACTGCTGCTTGTTCTGATATGACTCTTGCATGACTTCCTCTCTTTATTTCTGGTATTGTTTGCGAAACAAAGAGCAAGACGTACTCCTTAAATGTTCTTCAACAGACAGTGTTCACCAGTGTCAGTTTTACAGCAATGCTTATCAACCACACACACCATTAAACAATTAATTAATTACACTTCGTTATTGAAAAAACTCGCTCCTTTGAGCCGAGCTTTTAAATGATTCATTCGAATTACAATGCTTTCGCGGTCAATCGCAAGGCTGGTGTGAACCGATTCACTGAAATGATTCATTCGAATCACAATGCTTTCGCGGTCAATCGCAAGGCTGGTGTGAACCGATTCACTGAAATGATTCATCCGAACACACTAATTCGTTACAAATTAATCGAACCTCCCAAACATGCCCAATTCTATACAGAATAAAGTACATATACTCTTTCAAACATAACTCTTATGTGAACTAACGTAATGTTAAGTTACTTGAGGAAATCAACAGGATGAATGAGAAACCATCTGTTAAGCGTTTAAAACAAAGCAAATATTTTAACGCGCAAGTTTTCTGGGAGATTAAACATGTTTTCTCTCTTAAAAACGTTTAACTTACAGTAGTTTAATCTTCCTATCTCTTAATTGAACTCGGTTTATAGTTTTCCTCAGAAGAACCGTTGGTCTCTTACCGAAGGGTTGCTCTTTTTGGAGGGTGAGGACGCTTTATTTGTCGGCTCCTTCTTCTTTCGAGAGAACATGTTCACGCCGTTCGCTCCACTTCACTGAAATCGCACTAAAACTTTAGGAATGAGCCGAAAAGTTGTGAAAATGTCTCCTCAGGCGACTGACAGTTGACGTTAACGCTACTTCCCCATCATCATCATAGTTCAGTTGCTCGCGCGCGTGCACGCCTTCTCTTCCTGCTGCAGCGCGCGCCCGTCTCAAGCTGATTGATTAAATCAGCTTTTTATTAGTGCTGTCAAAATTAGCGCGTTAACGCATTCGATTAATTTGAAATATTTAACGCGTTAAAATAAAATAACGCAATTAACGCGGTTGCAGTTTTTTTTATTTCCAGTTGTGGCCTATGTGTGTTCAACGTGCAAAGAAATATGGATAAGACCAAGGAAGGACTTTTAGACGGAAAGTTTCAGTATAAAACTCTGCCGGATTACTCTTCAGTCTGCCACAAGAAACAGCAACATTAAAATCATGAACTCAAATGTCATTGTTTAAAAAAAAAAAAAAAAAAAAAATGACTGTAACAGTGCGTAAATCAGACCTTTCTGTAACGCTAACGTTAATAAGCTTAAACGAAATAATTGTGTAGGGGAGTATTTTTTGTACACAGTGCCGCGAACTGTCAATCACTCCTGTGCGCGTGCATCACTGTCCTCAGCTGCAGCAACTTGCGCTCTCTCTCTTCATCAAGCTTTAAAACAAAAAGGGGACAAAAAGATCATATTGTCTTTGTGCATAGGCTATAGATTAATTAGATAAATGAATATCTAAATTTGTGCCTTGCCGTCTACGGTATTTTTTTAGAACTTAGAAAAAAGATGCTGCAGCCAATGAGCAGCCAGCGGGGGCTGCAGGACGACTCAACCTCCGCAGACAGTTTTTAATGTTTATCAGACAATAAATACTCAAGATTTTGCTTTAGTATAACTCACAACGAGTTTCACACACCTTCTCTGGCCACGTTGAGTTGTTGACACTTAACAGTGGGAAAAGCGACACATGCGCTATTCACTTGTGTAACTTAAGGGTGAATGGGTAATGTAGTTTCTGCTCTCGGTGGGATGAATAAGGAAGCTTGCATTGTGAAGGGCGCTCTGAAAATCGGCAGTGCAGGTAAAAGATTAAAACCTCTATTAAAACAGATGTCCAAATGAGCGTACCGGTACGCTAAAAGCACGTTCTGGGCGCACGGAGAGGTGGCGGTACGCTCAAGAGCTATATTTGGAAGTGGCGGTACTGAGTACTGGTGCATACTGGCCCACTTAAAGCACTGGCAATGACTATATTTTGGAATTTTTTTGCAGTCCACTTAGAATTCAACATGGAAATCATTTTTGTTTTTCATTGGCATTGATTGTTTTGAAATTCAAATGGTACTTACATGCCTGTGTTTTTATTTCTGTAATAAATATGGCTTTCAAGCCAACAGTTAATTTGGAGGATATTGATGGTTTATTGCAGGTATGTTGTTTACATGAGAAAATCTGTGTTACAAGTTAAACAAAAATTCCAATAAACAATCATATTTTGAATTTAAATATTTTGAATTTAAATTTAAATGTCTTGAGTTTACATTAATTATTTACATTTTACATTTACATATCCAAAAAGTTTCAGTCTTTTAATTGCGATTAATCGCGATTAATTTTTAAAAATTGTGCGATTAATTAGTAAATTTTTTTTAATCGATTGACAGCACTACTTTTTTTATATATATATATATATATATATATATATATATATATATATATATATATAATAAAATTCTATTTACAAGTTTTCCTAAATATTTGGTTGCATATGGGCTTATATGCATTCATTTCGAGTGCAAAAAAAAATCTGAACACTGAATGAAGTCAGTTTAATACAAAAAAAAAAAAAGACTCCAAAACAAGTAGTACAGGTATATTTGAAGTAGGATACAACAATACACTGTATAGCTCAAAATTATATATATATATATATAAAAATCTAATGCCAAAAATCATTTTTTTGCACCCTCAGATTCCAGATTTTCAAATAGTTGCATCTCAGACAAATATTGCTCTATCCCAACAAACCATGCATCAATGGAAAGATGATTTATTCAGATTTCAGGTGATGTATAAATCTCAATTTCATTAAATTGACATTTATGACTTGTTTTATGGTCCTTGGTCACACATTAGTCTCAAATGTTTTTACAGAGGGAATCTCATTTATTTTTCCTCTTCATAATTCAGAAAATACTTATGCAATATATTTTCACAGTTGAAATTGTCATATGACCCCTCTAAACGGTTTAGTCAATAAAATAATTTGTATCAATTTAAATAAAATGTTTATTTTAATTAAAACAAAAATGTGCTTTAATTAAAATTTATTTCATGGAAACATTCATGCAAATTTATATTGTATATACTCCAATACCAAATTTATGCTGTAAAGGTGGCAACAGAAGTGTTTTCAGGCATTCAGGCGTTTTTACACAGTTTGTTAAATGCATCTCATTACATCAGACGAGAGGCTGAACTGGAATACTTACTCTGGCTTTTATGCAGCATTTCACCTTTACACCTTATTATGGGCAGACACAGAACATGTTCACATTCTGGTACTAATATAGTATTAAACGAAAACAAAACACAAACAAAACCACACATTTGTCAAATTTATAATGCAACAAGCACTTCTTGGCATTTAGGTGTCTTTACACAGACTGTGTGCTTTAATACTACAAGCTGCCCAGGAATACTTTAGTCTGGCTTTGATGCAGCTACACTTTATTTTGAGCAGCTTTAACTCAGTATATTCACATTCCATGGTATTTCTTGTTTAGCGCCTCACCTATTCCCCTGAAAACACACCTATGCCTAGTTTATATGGCAAAGGAGGCGCAGAAGCGCTTTTTTACAGTAGATGTCTTTACACAGACTATATGATGCAACGACATCATTTCCTGAGCCTACACATGACACTTTTTGACATATACACTCAACTCTCACGACTATCTGCTATGGTCTCGTCGTCGCTTCCTTCCCCTGAAGTTATCATCTCTTGATGTTAACAGTGCTACTGATACTTTCTGCTCCACGCTTAATTCTCGTTTAGACAATGTCTGCTTCTCGTCTTCCAGGCCAGCTTGCACCATTTGGGAAGTTGCTTCAGCTAAATGACTAAATGTAAAGATGCTGCTTAGAGATGGCATCTATGCCAAATTTAAAACCACAAAGGTGGTGTGGAAGTGCTTCTGAAGTGGCATTTAGTTTCCTTTGAGGTGGCATTAATGCATTTACACAGCAAAGATAACTATATTTTGGTGCTGAGGCTATGGTGGCACAGAGCAGGCATCATTTTTTATGTGGATGCTTCTAGAAACAAAACTGACTGAACTGGAACATCTTGAACAAACTCTTAAAATTTTATTTTTTTTTGTTAAAAATGATATTGCAGTACAATATATTCCTTCTGTTAAATGTAGAAAACGTTGAGAATGAGTCGAAAGGCACATTTGTTTACACTATTTACAGTTCCATCTAAACTCATAAATATGGGGATAAAACAAAGAAGCTCAAAGTAAAAGTGCTGAACAGAATTCTAACTGGAAATATTAATAATATATAACAACAACAACAACAACAACAACAGTACATACAATCAGTAGCAGTTTTAATAAATGTTTTGTTTTTATTATTATTATTAAAGTGTTCATTTGTGATTTCTTTGTATTTTCTGTAAATTCTGGCAAGTTGTCAGGACAAAACACATCTGAAGTTTTCACACACAAAAATTATTAAAACTGAGGATCTGGAGCCAATCACAGCCTCACGGGAACAAACCTCATATTTAACCAATCCAGTCGAAACTGCTTGCATAAAAATTCTCAAAAAAAAAAAAAAAACAACAACAAAAAAAGCAGAGAACTTGTAGTAATAAACAAGCAATATTCCTATATTCGCATTTTCTCTCATAAACTTCAAGTCTAGAATACGGCAGCCAGGCGTGAAGAATACAGTAGTCAGTATCACGCGTCTTTCTCTGCGACGGCGCATTCTTTCCCACCACTTTTCCTGAGATTAAGCACGACCGTACGGAGCCTGCAAAAACTGCACAGAACACTTTGGTGCGATGGGAAACCAGACGCACAAACCTCAACAGAAAACTGCATTTTTGGGAGTTCAGGAATAAGTAACACGCAGACAGCAGCGCAGAACAGTGCAGCTCCATTCGGTGGCAGGTCGCAGGCTTTGACTCCGTGTTTTTGGGAGCAGGAGAAATCAAATAAAACCCTGACAAGGCATTGGAAAAGTGTTTCAACTTCTACATGTGATTATAACAAACACTACCTCTACAAATAATGTCCCTTGGATATAAATAGCAACAATAATAATAGTATTAATAACAATAATAATACGAATAGCAATAGGAAATACGCCAATACATTTGCTTCCAACTACACGAGAATACAAGACCAAAAGGAAAAAACATTGACCTCATACATACAAACCAACAAACAACAAACAAATCCGTTTCATTCTCTTAACAAATATAATATTCTTCAACACAATGCAAAAATATCACTTCTGAACAGATATAAAGAGAATCGCGTTCTTATAGTTGTTCGTGGGGCAGTATTTGATTTTAATAATATTCGTTTGGTTTTTATTGCTTCGCACGGCTCTCAACGTGAGGTCCTGTATTCTCTCAGGTGTCCCATATAGTGAATTATTAAATAGATTTCCTAAAGGCTTTGACTTTGTTGAATAAACATGAGCTCGGCACGTTTTAAAAACCAAAAGACGGCTCGGGTGTTTTTATATGAATGTATCTTTTTTGAAGGAAACCGATTGTCTTCGGAAAAGCTTTGATGTCAATTTCATTTCATCTTTTCTTTGATGTCTGATA
Source organism: Carassius gibelio (assembly GCF_023724105.1). Lineage (NCBI taxonomy): Eukaryota > Metazoa > Chordata > Actinopteri > Cypriniformes > Cyprinidae > Carassius > Carassius gibelio. Next base: position 30,391,971 of record NC_068397.1, read on the forward strand.
AAGTAGCGTTCATTAGCTGGGTTCATTAGCGCACTGATTACAGCCGTTATCAGGGAAACCGCTATTTCTTCCGCTTTTAAAGCGCCCCCTGCTGGCAGAGAATGAATTTGCACTTTCAATAAGCCAGCGGTTTTATATTTACATTATATACATTTCCCCCAGGTAAAGTGCCGCCACACATAGAGTGTAAGTCTGTGGGAAACACTGAAGTCTTCTAATAAATATTTTGATTCTTGATTCCCAAAGATCAATCCGCGATCTATTATATTTCATAAAATTATCTTTCGTTTGGACAGTGATGAGTCTATACCATACCTGAGAAAGTATTCTGCAGAAAGCGATCTGCTCTTGAGCGGCGTCTTCGCTATAACGTGTTTAAACGAATTTTTCACTGTGTTCGGATTATTGAAATGTAGGAGGAGTCTGAGAAATTCACAGGGTTATGGGGTCAAACAGCAGTTTCAGAATAATGCGATCGGGTCCAAACGCCCTCTACGAAAAAACCCAGGTAAAGGAGACAGACGCCGGAGGAAATAAATAATAAAGCACTACTCTGTCTAGAAATATATATATATATGTACGGACACAAGACTGCATCTAAAGGAGATAAAGGCACTGATTTAACAGAAGGCATTCATTCGAAAATAAACTCCCTAGGACAGGAAACAGTATACACCAATATCTTAATAAATAAACATCTCTTTTACCTCAATGTCTGCTGTGATGAAATGGTGGGTGGTAAAGCCCTATTGCTTCAAATAAGGCAAACAAAAACCAAACTGATTCCAAGTGCCCATTGATCGCCAACGAACCGAACGCAACTCTTAGCTTATGGACTGAGAATGACTTGAGGGGGAAAAGATCTCAAAAACATTTGACTGAGTGTTTGAGTCTTTATGTGGCATCCCAGTCCAATGTTTTGAACTGGATGACGGACTGGCGGTGATCCGAGGGCGCTCCATGGATCATGTGATCCAGCGTCTCCAGGGCATCTATACTGCTGTGGCCGTTTGGTAACAGATGCGTCTGTTCGGAGGAAGAGGATGACGGTGTGAAGTGTGAGGAGGAGGAGCTAGAGTCTGAGAGGGAGGAGTTTGTAGGCGCTGATGCGAATAAGGAGGAGGAGTAAGGAGGAGGGGGCGGAGTCGAGGATGGCAGGGCTTGTGAGGTGAACGGGTATTGAAGTTGCGAATCGGGGGAGGGGTAACCGAAGTCCAAGTCGTCGAAATCAAACTCATCGTTCGTTCTTTCTGTAGTAGTAGTAGTAGGCTGAGTGGCATGCGATTGCATGGCTTGGGGTTGCGACGGCAGGGATTGCGACTGAAAGGATTGCGACTGTGCATGTTCGTTCGCGTGCGGTTTCGACAGCAAGTGTGTGTTTGAAGTGTGCGCCATGTGTTGACTGTTCTGGTGCAGCGCAATGTGCGGGGATTGCGTCGACACGCCGGGTTGCTGTTGCATTTGCATGAAAAGCTGCAGCATGAGCGACTTGTCTTGGCCTCGGTGCATCTGCGATAAAATCGCACGCGAGCCGCTCTGTTGCTGCTGCTGCTGTGTTAGCACCCCAAACGAATGACTCTGCTTTAGTGTGGGAACGTGCGGTTGCGAAACGTTCGTAGTGGCATGCGACGACGACGACAACATGCGCATGTTTGGGGTTAACGCGACCTGCCTGTGTCTCTGCTGCTCCTGGGAAATCAAATCTTCCAGGTTGAATGTCTCGGGGACAGCCGCGCACGAGCGTCCTCTTCCACCTAGCATGCCTCCGTTTAGCGACATGCCGTTTAGGTCTGGTGCGGGCGTTTTGATGTCCGGCGATGGGCAGGGGCTGATGGTCAGATCCAGGACTTCGCTGATGGCTTCGCTCTTTGGCTTCGCCAAAAGGGATCGTGGGAAGTGAGGGCGGTTCTGAAGCAAGTGTGGAGGATTTGCGATGAGCTTGCGGGCGTTGATCATCTTGGCTAGCATCTGTTGACGCAGACGCTGGTCATTTGCGAACCTCTCTCTCTCCAGTCGCGCTTTCTTCACCTCCCCGTCCATCCGAGAGAGCTCAGCGCGCACACGAGACACGCAGCTCTCTGGGATTTTTATACCTGAGACACACAACACACACAAGATTGTTATTTTCTCAAGATGAAAAGGCGTATAAACTGATCTGTCAATAAAACACCCTTTATTGTTTGAATTTCTTTAAAAATGACATAATGGTGATGGCGATTCATCATGCAGCCCTATTCAATGCAATAATTATTCTGCCAGGAAACAGGATTGAGAAGTAACAGATAACAATGTGTCAGCTCACCGACTTGCTTGCTGTTCAGTTTGGTTTTGAGCCGTACGATCTGCAGGATGCTGGAGTTGGTGATGTCTGAGACGATGTCAGACACTCGTTTCCAGACCCTGAGTAGCGCTCCACACAGCATGTGATACTGTCTGAGACGCATCCCCAGAAAACACTCCTGGCCCTGCTCGATCAGCTTACACTTACCATTCCTACCACACCCACACACACACACACACACACACACACACACACACACACAACACTGTTAAAGCTGTGGTTACATTTAATGTTACTGTGTGAAATCCTGTGAGTGACATTCAATCATTTCAATGGGAATTTCACGGACTTCAATCCTGTTTGCAGCAAAGCTGAAGATTGGACAAGGCGCTCATTCTGGCAGTGTTAACTTAATATAAACTTCACTAAAACTATTAGAAATCAGCTTTGGTAACTTAAAGCTTAAATAAATTGAACTAAAATATGCAATCTTAAAATACTTCACATAAAAGGTGTGAGAAAATACCCTCCCCCTTCCAAAAAAAAAAAAACGATATAAGTTTAGGTTATTGATTATATTATTAAATTGCAAATACCAAAATTTAGATACATACATATAAATATATAAATATTAAGAAAAAAAAAAAACAACTAAAACACATAAAATGACAAACTCAAAAAAAAAACAAAAAAAAAACAAAAAAAACACTGAAATTTGTTTGCGATAACTGAAAAAAAAAATTGCTTAAAATAACAAAACATTTTATGAAATATAAAAAAATACTGTATAAAACATTATAAGAAACAACAAATCTAAAACAACTACATTTACTATGACTACTAAAACTCAGATACAAATGAAAGCTTAATGTAAACATAAAAAAAAAGACAAATTAGAACTGTATCCTTTAGCTTGGAATCCAGAATCTAGCCAAAAAAGAAATTTCATCGGATATTGTCATCTGAACGAGTTATAAGTTGACTCCCATTTTTGTTCTGACCAACTGAGGAAAAAAAAAAACATTGCAATAAAATCGACTACTAATGGTGATTATATCTAACGATCGGTTAGCTCATATCACATCAAAGCGTGCAAATTATTGTTATTAGGGCTGCCCTCATCTAAAGATGGGTCGAGTAGTAGTCGTTCAAATAATAGCACTTTTATTAATAAACCATTTAAATCATAATAATGAGCCTTTAATTATTAGTCTAATAAGCACATGCATAAAGCTTGCCACAGTGCACAGACAGAAATAATGATTATGAAATAATTAATTGATAAACAAGTCTAGTGCTTTTTTTGTTATTAGTTTAAGAGATGAAGTTGGGGACACCGACTCGTCATCTCCGCATGTTAACAACATCAGCATTGGTGTATTAGCATGAAGCAGATTTCAGTTTCTGTGCACTGTAATCTCTAATTGTCATTCCATTCGAATTTCATTAAAAGAAAGGGATCTGTAATCAAATGCACATTTAAAACTAGAATATAATTAATTTAAATCACATGCATTTCATAAACACAACCAACACTTGCTGGTTATGTACTTGCTCAAATATTGACCCAAAAACCCAGAGTCGTATTATAGATGCTAATAAGCTATTAGTGCAAATTACAACAAAACCCTAGCAAAGAAAAACCGTGAGGGCTTTTCCAGCACAAACTGAAATACATTTTCCAAAACCAAAAGGTCTCTTCTGACACAAATGGTCACTCACCAGTTGGCATGCGTGCATTTGGTGAAAGAAAAGTCAAACTGACTCTTCCAGAAATCCTCTGCTTCGTCGGGCGTCACCTTCAGAGCGGGAAGAAAAACACTTGTAGGACATGCTTGGCATTTCTGAACCTGGCTCTTTTTGATTTTTTTAGTTCATCATAACACTTGATATCTTTACAATATTGTATTTCAAGCTAGTTATGTGTTTAAAGCAGCCAGTCAGACATCTGTATTCCCAGTCTTAGAAAACAAATCTGTAATCTCATTATATTCAGGGGTGCACATAAGATACTCAGCCTGGTTCTGATAAAATCACTTCGAGATTTGGCTTGGTCCTCACACTGCACATATCAATTAACTATAAAAATAAATTAATTATAGTGCTAATAATATTATTATTGCACATTGTTTTTTTTATTTTTATAAATTAATAAACATAATAATAAAGAGTGATAATACTATGATATTTTAAAATAAATGTATTTTTATTTGATTATTTTTAGTGCTGTCAAACGATTAATTGTGATTAAATCGCATCCCAAATAAAAGTTTTTGTTTACAAAATATATGTGTGTGTACTGTGTATATTTATTAGGTGCATATAAACACACACACAGAATATATTTATATTATATTATTTTAAAATATATTTAATATATAAACATAACATTTTTCTTAAATTTATACATGCATGTGTTTGCATTTATATACACATAATAAATATACACAGTACACACACGCATATATATATTATATACTCAAAAGTTTTATTTTGGATGCGATTAATCACGATTAATTGATTGACAGCACTATTTATTTAATAGGAAACATAAAAATAAAATGCTAATATTTGCTTATATATACACAGTACAGACCAAAAGTTTGGAAACATTACTATTTGTAATTTTTTAAAGAAGTTTCTTCTGCTCATCAAGCCTGCATTTATTTGATCAAAAATACCAAAAAAAAAATTATATTGTGATATATAATTACAATTTAAAATAATAGTTTTTAAATTTATTATACTTTAACTTCTCATTTATTTCTGTGATGCAAAGCTGAATTTTTAGGATCATTATCACATGATCCTTCAGAAATCATTCTAATATGATGATTCATTATCAAAGTTGGAAACAGTTCTGCTGCTTAATATTGTTTCAGAACATGTGATACTTTTTTAGGATACTTTGATGAATAAAAAGTAAAAAAAAAAAACAATGTTTTTAAAATATAAATATTTTGTAATTTTTTTTAATAAAAATCAATACTTTTATTCAGCAAGGATGTGTTAAATTGATAAAGAGAGTAAAAAATATATATTATTAGATTTTTTTTTTTGAATAAATGCAGTTCTTTTTAACCTTTTATTGATCAAATATATTAGACCGCAGAACTGTTTCCAACACTCATAATAAATCAGAATATTAGAATGATTTCTAGATGATCATGTGATCGACTGATGTTACATGTGACACTGAAGGCTGGAGGAATGATGCTGAAAATTCAGCTTTGCATCACAGGAATAAATTATTTCTTTAAAGTATATTCAAATAGAAAACTATTATTTCAAGTTGTAATAATATTTCACAATATTACAGTTTTTTCTGTATTTTTGATCAAATAAATGCAGGCTTGATGAGCAGAAGAAACTTCTTTCAAAAACATCAGAAATAGTAATGTTTCCAAACTGTTGGTCTGTACAGTGTATGAATTTTAATTATTTTATAAATGCAAAACCAGCAAGCTTTTATTTTGGCGGGTGTTTATTATGTGCGGGTTAAACACTGCTGACTGAAGTGCGTCAGTGAATGAAATGACACACTGGTGCAACCCTTACAAAGACCTGAGAAGATCAACACCTGAGAAGAGATGATGCCAACCCCTCAAGAGGACCTCAGATGATGCCAACCCTGAAACAACATAAACTACCAAATTTTGCTACATGTTTGATTGCATCATATAATCATTGCTGTCAATAGTGTTTATCGTTTGCTTGAGTCTTGCATTTGTTATTTCGGTTCTCCATGCGCCCCACTTATGTGCTCCCCTGATTCTCTTCACGTGTGTGAGCCGTAGGGACGGGTTTAAAGGAACGGACAGTGTCTGACGGCTTCTGCGTGTGTTGTACCTTATAGTATCTCAGCAGCAGGTTGTCCAGGTTCTCAGGATGCGCTTGTTTACCGATGTTGGGTTTGTACAGAACGAGATTGCGACCCCGACCCTGTTCGGCGAGCAGGACACACGGCTGACTCCCGCGCAGCTGAACACACACACACACACACACACATAATTAAACATCTGGATGACAGACATATGAAAGCATGATTTATGGTCAGTGTCGTGTACCTTGTTTGAGAGGTAAAAGCCTTCATAGACTCCGGTGAGTTTCTCTGCTTTACTGCAGGCCTCCTTCCAGTGCATCCCACGATCCACGCTGATCTGAATTTTTTGGTGAACAGACAATTTAAAAGAACAGCATTGATTTGAAATGTGACATCATATATGTCTTTACTATCACTTTTGATCAATTTAAGGCATCCTTTCGTCACGGGTACCTTATAGAGGATGACCTGGCCCTCCTGAGGGTTTCCTGGAGTTAAAAACTTCTCCTGTGTCTCCTCATGAATCTCGTCATTACCTGGAGCAAGATCTAAACACAGGACATGACGATATTTCTCTTACTCTTGTTAAAACACACCAGATCGAGACAAATACAACAGCACCACCATGCATTCAAAACCTTAATAAGTGCACATTCGTGTTCCTCACCCAGTATCCCCATGTCATATTTGCCCTCTTTTTTGTCCTTGTTGATCAGGTAGTCGAAGTTATCTGTGAAGTACTGGAACAGAGAGTTCTGCTGATGGACCTCCAAACCCAAAATACGGTTCAGAAACTTAGTGATGGAGCAATCTGGGATGCAGGACAGAAAAAGATCAGATGCAAATTAGTTGCATTTCATTTACTTAAATCCAAGAAGAAGAAGAAAACATTTCTGCATGTAAATGCATGTGATGCAACTATCTTTTCTGACAGGTATTACATATTTAACACAAAAACAGAATAAATGTGCATTATCCAACAATGCTGTCAATGTATTTTGAGTTTAACACACTTCTATAAAGTCAGGTTTGAATTATGCATGATCAGTTTAAATCATATTTATAACAATAGCCAAAAAATGTCAAAATTGCATGGGTCAAAATGATTTAATTTAGTTTATATTAATCAAAACTTAATATGCATTGCTAAGAACTTCATTTGGACAATTTTAAAGATGATTTCTCAATATCTTTGCAGCCTCAGATTTCAAATAGTCACTTATAAATTGCTCAATTAAAGGCCTGGCTGCTTTATTCATACGCAACACAGACGAGTAGTGAATCAGCCTTTGTGTTGTTTCTGTATTACATTCACCTTTCTCTGTATTCAGACCCAGACGCGGCTCCTTACAGAAGATTCCCACATCAATCATGCCTTTCTTCATATCTGAAACACATTACACTGTCATGTTCATCTGCATGTGCTCGATCAAAGTTTTGTTGTAGAAATAGCACTATTTTTTAGCTATATTTTAACAAAGGTGCATGCAAAAAAATTTTTTTTAAGAAGTATCATATGCTTATAGGGGCTGCATTTATTTGATCAAAAATGCAGTATAGATTGTGAAATGTTATTGTAATTTATAATAGCTGTTATCTATGTGAATATATGTTCAAATGTCATTTGTAAATGCAATTTAATTTATGAAACGGATGACATTACCTCTGAAGAACATGATGTCTCCTCCTGGGTAGCCCTTCGGTGGAGGGACTTTGTTGTCGATGTACCCGAGGATGGCTTTAGTGATCTTATCCAACGCTTTGGTGCCATACTATGACAGACAGAGGGTAAAAACCGGTTCAATTCCTTTTCATGTTGTTTTTGTGTGTCTGAACTGTGGTATATTTGTAATCAAAGATTTCATCCGACTGTGAACCAGTTCATACATTTATTCAGAGATTCAAAAACATCAATCAAATGAATCCTAAGTCAAATGAGGTAATGTCCAGTCCAATGTGTTGTTAGTGTTAACTATAACTATTAAATAAGCTTAAAACTACTGATCTTTTTTTTTTCAGTAATAGAAATAAAGCTAAAAAAAAAGAACTTAACTTAGCTCTAAAATAATAAAACTTTTTAGATCAAAAAATAAATAAGGACAAAAAAATACTAAAACAATCTAAAATTAAAACGAAAACTGAAAATATAAAAATAATATGTCCAGTCCAATGTGTTGTTAGTGTTAACTAAAACTATTAAATAAGCTTAAAACTATTGCTTTTTCAGTAATAGAAAAAGCTTAAAAAAAAAAAAAAAAAAAAAAAATCACTTGACTTAGCTCTAAAATAATTAAAAATAACTTTAGATAAAAAAAATAAAAAAGGACAAAAAAAGTTACTAAAACAATCTAAAATTAAAACTAAAACTGAAAATATAAAAGCTAATTAATTAAAGCTAAGGAAAAATATGAATAAACACTATAATAGTTATGTCCAGTCCAATGTCTTGTTATGCTTAAAACTATTGATTTTTTTCAGTAATAGAAATAAACCTCAAATTAAACAAAAAAACTGATATAATGTTTTAAAAAATTAACTTGACTAAGTTCTAAAATAATAAAAACTTTTTAGATAAAAAAAAGGTCAAAAAATTACTAAATCTAAAATTAAAACGAAAATTGAAAATATAAAAATAAAAGCCAATTAAAAATATTAATAAACACTATAATAGTTATATCCAGTCCAATGTGATGTTAGTGTTAACTAAAACTATTAAATAACCCTAAAACTTATAAAAAGGACAAAGAAATTACTAAAACAAAAATCTAAGATTAAAACGAAAAAACTGAAAATATAAAAATAAAATAAAAGCCAATTAAAAATATTAATGAACACTATAATAGTAAATATATTATTATTAAACAGTTAGTTCTGGTCCTTGATTCTGATTGGTCGAGCTGCGTTCGAAGCGGTTGTACATTACTCTACAAACACACACCTTTGTTTACATCTGTGTGTTGCTCGGCAACCGGTTAGCGGTTATAAATTCACTGTAAACCACGGCTTCACGTGGATTACTGCTTTATACTAAAACAAGCCCCTGATAAAGCCAGATGGTAGAACAGAGAATAGTCTATTATAGTTTGGCTGATAAAGGAGAATATGCTCCTACTTTGTTCTCAAAGTTGTACTGGCTCAGGTCTCTGGATTCGGTGGCTCGCCGGTCCCCATGTGTCAGCGCCCCCTATAAAACAAAATATTACATTCACAAGCTCTCAAACATCTGACAACGTTGTAATCAGCTCTCACAGGATTGTAGAACGGCTACAGAAGCTAAAGTACATCTATTTTCAATTTCACAGGTAGTAATGTGCACTTGTTTAAGTTCATAAGGTGCTACGAGTTTTGCTGGGCTTCAGTTGAGCTGTATTTTGGGCATAGTGGAATCTTATTGGTCCAAAATCTTGCAATGCATAGCTGTATATTAGTGTGATTAAAAGAGGAGGATTTAATGAGATGAATTTAAGTGCTGCATGTTTCAAAATCAATGTTCGAGAAAATAAATTACAAAATAAGAGTCTCTCCATGTGTCAGGCTTGTCATCTTTTTTTTCCTGCTTATTATTGGTTACACTGTATCCGGCAATTAATTCAATGTTTAAAATGAAAAAAATCCCATAATCTTTAAATAAATAGTTTTAAGCAGAAATATAAAAAAACATCTGCGAAACAGAGACTGAAGCAAGACTTTACCAGGCTCTCCAATCTCTTGGCAACGATGGAGGCGAAGCGTCTCTCTCCAGCAAGTTCAGAGATGAGGAAGATGTACTCTGGAGCTGTAACCTGATTAGAGCGATGCGTTCGACCTGAGATACACAGACACAATATTAGCAACCCTCAAGATGCCTCTCAAACACACACACACACACACACACTCACCGAACTGCTGGATGGCTCGGTCTGCGCTCCACGGCAGCTCTAGGGTCATGTGAACTCGTCTCCTTTGGTTCGGCACACGTCTATCCGCCTGTAGAGAGATGCCTGAGCTAGCTGCTTCAGAGATGATGGCTATCAGCTGAGAGAGAGAGAAAGAGCATTAATGCAAACATTCAGAACCGTGCTGTGTCTGTGGGTCAGAGGTCGTCACCTTCTCTCCGGTCATGAAGCGCTCTTTCTCTCTGATGTTGACATGGTCGATGGTCAGGCCCTGCTCCGCTCTGGTCTCATACCGAACGCTGCCATCAGGACGCCGCACCACACGCCCCTTACGACCCGTCATCTACACACACACACACACACACACACACACACACACACAGAGAGAAAGGGACAGACACACACACACACACACACACACACACACACACACACACACAGATGAACACACACACAGACAGACACACACATACACAGACACACACAGACAGGGCCAGACACACACACAGACACACACAGACACACACAGACACACACAGACACACACAGACACACACAGACACACGGACACACACACGGACACACACACGGACACACACACGGACACACACACGGACACGGACACACACACACACGGACACACACACACACACGGACACACACACACACACGGACACACACACACACACACAGACACACACGCACAGACACACGGACACACACACGGACACACACACGGACACACGGACACACACACACACACGGACACACACACACACACGGACACACACACACACGGACACACACACACACGGACACACACACACACGGACACACACACACGGACACACACACACGGACACACACACACACACGGACACACACACACACACGGACACACACACACACACACAGAGACACACACACACACACAGGGACAGACACACACACACGCACACAGACAGATGCACGCAGACACACGCAGACGCACACACATGTAATGTTTGAATGAGCTTTTATTTTCATATTTACAGTTTTTATTTCAACTTTAGTTTTACGTTTCATGTTTTTATAATTTTTTATTATTATTACTATTTATTTGTTTAGATTTGTAGTCGTAATTTTAGTACTTCATACTTCCTATATGAAGCAGTTTCTCACTTTCACCTTAGCTATCATTAATATTTATTTCACCAGTAGTTCAAACTTTATTTCAGGTAGTTACCAAAGCAGCATTTACTTTATATTTCACCATTTATTTTTAATATTTTTCACATTTTGCATTTTTATTACACGTCTGATTTTCTATGTCGGCTACTGATATTTATTTCTTCTTGCACCTTTAGTCATTATAGAACTTCAACTCAACTTATTTTATTCCAGATAGTTTCCAATGCAACACTTCAAGATTTCATTTATTCATTCTTTTTTTATTATTATATAATTAGCTTGAATTTACATTTTATATACGGTATATACATTATATATATATATATATATATATATATATATATATATATATATATATATATTATTTATTTACTGTATTTTTTTGCTTTATTTCAGTAAAAAATAATATTTTCAACAGTTTAACTCACCTCAGACACTTTCTCTGGTCCTCCAAACCTGTCAATCAGCTCATCAAGAGTGTTGAGCGGCAGCTCTTTCCCCAGCTCTGCTATTTTACCCAGCAGCCTCAGCTTGAGTTCTTCTAGTTTAGCTGAAAACACACACACAGGATGACTTCAGCCGAGTCTGAAATAGACCTTAAACAGGTTTCGACATCTCGACTCTAATAAGTGTGAGTGTTTCCTGAATGAACAGGACGGCATGAGCACAATCTTCTGAAAAACACATGCGTTTGTGTCAACCTACCAGCAGGTCCATTGATGTGGTTGACGAAAATCACATCATCACTGTCCTGTAGTGAATCAGGGGAGGAGTTAGAGTCGCTGTCAATCTCGTCCGAGTCGGAGTCCGAGTCGTCGCTGATTTTAATAACCTCGCCCACTTCCATGCAGTGCTTTGGAAATTTTGCAGTCCGGCCTCTGGGTTTTCCTTCAGATGGCAAAGAACTGCTTTAAAAAAAAGAACTAAAACCTACAGACCCAATGTTTGATGCAGATGAAGATATGACTCACGTTTCCTCTTGCTTGCGGCGCTTTTCTCTCTTTTGGGTTTCTGTGTCGGGAAGTGTTTCTGAACTAATGACTGGAAAACACCCCTACAGGACACAAACCCAGTTCAGCTACAGTTTCAGCTATTCACCCTTTATCTATTGATTATTATCAGCTTCTCTGGAATACTTGATTCTGATTGGTCTACTGGGGATTTGTGGGAGATTTCAGTCTTTCCCGATTGAAGGAGAGAGAAGTGAGGACACTCACTCAGCAGCGGAGACGAATCGGTCCAGGTGTCCGTCGTTCTCGTCCAGCACCTCTCGAGTACGAGCCTCTCCGGTGGACTGCAGACCAATCACGATGCACTGTTTGGAATGACACGGAGAGGGGGCGGAGCCACATACAGCACTATTAGTGAAACACTTAATACAGGGCTCCCAGAATGAAGTTAACCTTCCAGTCATCTGTTATTACTGGGAAGAGCTTGAATGATTTGTACAAGGAAAAAGAAAGTTTTTTTTTTTTTTTAATGCCATGTCAGCAGCAAGGCTAGCTTGATGGTGAAAAATGAATAAATAACAAAACATACAATAAACAAGAAACTATACAAGACATTTAAGGTTAATACTATATGAAAAAAATCTATAATACGTTCTTAAATACTCTGTTCCTGATAAAAATTGCATCTCCCATGTACAAAATTGGTTTGCAGTGTTTATTTGTTTGGCCAGAAATTGTGATTACGTAATTATAAGACTAGAATATGGCAAAAATAATAATAATATAGTATCAAATTAATTGTTATTAAATATTTAAGTGACTATAAAAAAATTATAATAATAGTAATTATTATTATTATTGTATAATAAATTATTACTACTAAATGTAAAAAAAAATATCACTATTGTAATATTTAAGTTATTAACACCATAACATGTAATATCTTTTATAAAATAAGAAAAAAAGGGAATATATCTATATTTGATGTATATATATATATATATAAAAAAAAAAAAAAAATATATATATATATATATATATATATATATATATATATATATATATATATATATATATATATATATATATATATATATATATATATACATATATATGTGTGTGTGTGTGTGTGTGTGTGTGTAATAACATTTAATATTTAAAAGATATATATTTTTATATATATATATTTTATATGTACTGTACACACACAAAATAATATATAATATATATATATATATATATATATATATATATATATATATATATATATATATATATACACACACACACTTTTTTTTGTAAATAGTACAGCTATAATAGTAGTAATATTTATGGGGTAAGGATAAGGATATCTAAAACCCATTAAGACCTCTTCTTAACAAACAAAAGCAGAACTCCCGATCCCTGACTCACCTTGCCGTACTGCAATTCAGTATGAGCGAGTTCGACCAGACGACGGACTTTAGCGGCGATGCACAGATACTTAAAAAACCTCTGGTGTGACGCCCAGAACTGACCCCACAGAGACTTACGGGACGCCAGACCCAGTGTATCAGCAGCTCTGGAGAACAGCTCGAGAGCCTCGGCCCACTGCACACAGACACAAACACTTTAACCCCTGCTCATACACTGTTTGGGACAAAGTGATCCTACAACACAAGCGTGTCTCTCACCAGTCTGGCCGCTTTGTTGTAGACCAGTTTGAACTCTTGGTCCAGTGTGATCTCTTCTATACGGAACGACACGCCGGAAAAGCTCAGCTGGCGTGCGATGTACATGCCACTCACTTTCATATCCATAGCCACAATCTCCATCGCTCCGACACCCCTGGAACACGAACACGAGGAAAGGTTTAAGAGAGAAGTGAGGATTTTCATCAGACCGTTGTGATCTGGAGCATGACCTCTGACCTCTTCTCAATAGCATGCAGGAAGTCTTCAAACGTCTTGAACGGCGTTCCTTGCCCCCAGATCCCCAGTCGGCTCATGTAGATCATATTCTTTGGCTCAGAAGCACCTGGAGATGGAGAATAATTCATCCACAAAGAGCTCAGAATGCATGGAACCACAACCAACCATTTTTAAGGGGATTTGGCAATTGTTTTCTTTGCAAAATAACCAGTCATCTAAATCAAAAAGAACTAAACATAAAAAATATATATTTCTAATTTTAAATAAATACATTCAACTGAAATGAAATGCAATGTTTATTAATATTTATTTTATTTAAGATAGGTGTCAAGGCAACATTTTTCATTACATTTAGTAAAACTTGATGTACTAAAATACCTAAAACTACAAAAAAAAAATTATATAGACATTTGTAATACTAAAACTTACAACAAGATTCATTAAAATAAACATTTTAAAAAATATAAAACAAACACCAAGGCTGAATTTATTTGCTTAAAAAAAAATTACAATAATGCAAAATTGTTACAATTTAAAAAATTTATATATTTGAATATATTTTAAAATAATGTCAAAGAAATTTATTCCTGTGACAGAAAAGTGGAATATAAAAAGCTTTAAGATTTACTAAATTAACTATTTTATTCAGCAAGGACGTATTAAATTGATCAAAAGTGACTGTAAAGGCATCTATAATAATGTTACAAAAGACTTCAATTCAAAAACACGTTCTATTTACCAAAGAATCCTGAAAATAAAATGTTTCACCACTTACAGAAAAATATTGGGCAGCACAACAGGTTTTCAACACTAATAATAATCAGAAAATCAGTATATTACTCTGATTTCTGATTATCATGTGACACTGAAGACCGGAGGAATAATACAATAATAATTACAGTTAGTAAAGTAAAACAGAAAGACGTTATTTATTAAAAACTATTAGAAACACCCACCTGTGGCACTAGCGTACACCACTCTCGCCCGGGGAAGTTTGCTCTGCAAGTCCAGGACTGCTTTACCCATCTTAGTAGAGGTCGCATTTTTAGCCTTATGGCACTCGTCAAACACAATCTAAGGTTAAAGGTCAAGGGCCAACAGCACTGATACACTACTTCTGTTCATGTATATTAAGAGTTAACAGCATGCACTATGATTCTAGGTTAGCCAATCATAACAGAGATCATTTGCATATTGTGTTCTACATGAGTCTTAAAGGTACAGGAGCAAAAACAACAAGCAGCCTTATATTTCCAGTAAGTCACTACTTTCTAAAAGATGCATGCACAGTCTGCAACACTGGAAGGATACGACTCCGTCAAAGTTGGGTTTGCACCAGTCCAGGATCTGTTTGAGTCTGGTGCGGTGCTGACCGCCGGCTTGGCTCTCTCCAATCAGAGCCGAGTATGTGGCGAATAAAACGCCTTCTGAGGTAGCCGTATCGCCGTATTTAATCTGCATGGAAGAGGAGAAGCAGACATAGACAGTTAATGACCCAACAAGAAATTATTAACTTGAACCAAGAGAGCAAAACAAGATATTACAAACATCACAAACATTTCTGTCAGCTGAAGCCCATCAGAGATTTTAAGTTATTATTTCAAAAACATAACAATATTTGTGTAGGTTCAAGGCAGTGTTGTTAATTGAAACCACAACTAACACTATTACAAATGAGTTTTGTTAACTGAAATATAGATTAAAAAAATACAAATACAAACATATGACAAATAAAGTAAAATAAAGTATTAAAATAACAAAACTACAACTGAAATAAAAACTAGAAATATTTAAGAAATACATAAAGCAGCACATAAAATTGCTAAAACTAAATTAAAACATTTAAGAAATACAAATTGCTAAATAACAAAAGCACATAAAATTGCTAAAAGTAAATTAAAATGAAAAGAATTCGTTACATTATACATAATAACAACTATAATTATATTTATACAATTAAAATGAATTGTCACTTAAAATGCAGGTAAACTAATAAAAGATTTTTTAAATATTCTCCAGTATTTTAATCCTAATAAAATAAATTTTTTAAAACAACAAAAATAATTGTTAATATAAAAAATAAATAAATACTAAAAAAAAAAAAAAAAAAAGTATATATATAAATTTGACATAGTAAATATTGAATTAATTATTTGTTTTTCATCAACTCACAAAGCCATCATGTTTGGTAAACCCAGATCTAATATGTGCAATATATATAATATATAATAAAATATAAAAAGCAATGACAAGTCAGTTCTCAAACCTTATTTAAAGCAAACACAGGGATGTTGGGAGCGTCTATGTCTTTGAGATCTCTCTCAGCATCGTACTTCAGGTCATTTGACACACTGAACCTAAAACAGAGCAGATTGCCAGAAAAAGATGCTTTATTAGAGGACCATTCAACGGTGTTTGACTGAACGTGAGCGTTAAGAGATGCATAGGAGTTTACCACAGCGCTCTCTTCCGTCCCTTTAAGAAATTCTCCAATATGATTCCGGCCACAGTGCGGCCCTTCCCGACTCCGGCTCCGTCTCCGATCAGAAACCCTGCCCTCTGACCGTTCTGAAGAATCACCTCGTGTTGCTGAAGAACACAAGCACAAGCACTCACAATAACAACGAAACATTGTGCTTTTGTAAAATAAAGAAAGTAAATAGGATGCGCTTTCTGCCGTCTCGGTCTCTGTGAACTTGAGCACGAAACTTGCGAGTCCACTACTGCGGAAATGACGAGTCAGTGTCTCTGGCTTCATCTCTTAAGCCGCAAACAAAGATAAAACTAATTTATTAAGTAAATTATTAACTGTGTTCCGAAGATAAAAGGAGGTCTTACATGTTTGGAACAGCATAAGGGTGAGTTATTAATGACATGATTAAATGGTTTTTTAATACATGCGCTCAAATCACACATATTATGCTTTTTTGTTGACCAAAAAAAGTGAAAAAGGAAAAACATACAAGAAGATGGGATTAAACTTGAGTGTTGTTTAATGCATATGCGCAACAGCCTAAACCGTCTGTGTTTACATAGAAAATATCATTGTGACAGGCTGAAAGCTGCGGTATTTACTATAAATAATAGTCTACTGGTGTTATGCCTTTAGTCATTTTAAATTTGAAAAACCTTGACTTTTGAAATTTTATTTTAGTATTTCTGAACATATAATATGCATATGACAGGTTTGTGCAAGATGTAGTTGTAGTTCATCCATCTTTTCCCCAAAGATATTTAAGCGTGCTGCACTTGGAATAGAATTTTCTTTAACAAGAGGGTTAATAAAGTAAAAGTTACTTGAATCAGGTTGTAGCTACATTTTCAAGTTAACTAGTTAAAAATAGTAAAAAATAAATAAAAAAATTGGTCATACCTTATATATATATATATATATATATTACTTTTTTGCCATATTGCCCAGCCCTAATATATATAATATTATATATATATATATATATATATATATATATATATATATATATATATATATATATATATATATATATATATATATATAATATTATGACTAAAATGTATTAGAGCTGGGCAATATGGCAAATATATATATTATTATTTTTATTTTTTTTCAGAACGTATGAGCCAATCTTGATTTTTATTTATTTTTATTTTGTATTTTTTGTGCATTCACACTTAACTCTGTGACTGTAAAGAGAAGAGCAGAGAGAGAGAGAGAGAGAGCGCATGAGTACCTGGCAGGCGTAGATGATGGCCTCCAGCTGCAGGGCAGACAGCCGGCTGGAGCTAATGGTGCTGTCGGGAATGGACAGTGTGTAGGTGATGTCAGGAGGAGGAACGCTGGACAGTGTGTTGGTCTCCACCACGAAATCAGGATGAGAGTTTCCTATAGTAGCTGCACACATGTGAACACAGCAATTATTTGCCACGGAAGCAACACAAACTGTGAAATGGTATTGAGTTAATGCTGTATGGGCAGCATGATTTTTATTCAATTTAAATGTTTTTTTTTTGTTTTGTTTTTTTTTAAGACCTGCGCAAATACAAGTAATACAATATGTCAGGTGCACAAACTTTTTACTATGAAAGGCTGAAAACCAAATTTGAGGGCATTATATGACAATGTATATATTTTTTTACATTTAATTAACTTATCATTTCTACATTTATTAAACAACTAAAAAAAAAATTAAAATAAGATGTGATTCATGTTTCCCCCCCTTTTTCTTACTATATGGCGAGCCAAATAAAAAGTAAAATAAAATCATTGTCCTTACAGTACAAACCCACACAACCTCAAAATAAATTATATATAATTTTACTTAATTAGACAGTATGGGGCACACATTAAATAAGGAATACTTACATAAGATTTTATTCAAAATGTTTGACTATTAGTTCTAAACAAGTCCAAAATACACAGGACTCTTATTTTGAAATGTCTGTGTTGCTACTTCCAGCTGTCATTCAAAAACATAAAATATGGACTCTTTTAAGCATCTACAACATATCACACTATAAGACTATAAAGTAAACATTGTCATTACCCATTAACAGTAGATCATAAGCAATTGTTTGACATACAGTGGGTACGGAAAGTTTTTCACTCTGTTATATTGCAGTCATTTACTAAAATCATTTAAGGTCATTTTTTTTCTCATTGATGTACACAGAGCACCCCATATTGACAGAAAC
Organism: Carassius gibelio; assembly: GCF_023724105.1. Taxonomy (NCBI): domain Eukaryota; kingdom Metazoa; phylum Chordata; class Actinopteri; order Cypriniformes; family Cyprinidae; genus Carassius; species Carassius gibelio. The sequence continues at coordinate 30,410,651 of NC_068397.1, forward strand.
ACATTTATTAAAAAAGAAAAACTGAAATATCACATGGTCCTAAGTATTCAGACCCGTCTATTTACATTTGGATGGTTTGTATTCGGCGTATGTGTCTGCGTGGCCCAACTCCTCCGTCTCTTCCTCGTCTGCCTCCTCCTCTTCCTCCAGCGGCGGAGGAGCAGCAGTCTGTGGAAATGAAGGAATGAAGGCGCAGGAAACAAAAGATGATGAAATGTGGTGAAAGAGAGGACAGAGTATTTTAGAGAAAAGGAGAGCATCTACCTTAAATCCTGCAACTGATGCAGACAGGAGAGCGCTAAGATCATCCAACCTACCAGAAAACGCGCTCAGGTTCTGCTGAAGAACACAGATACAGAGATGCTGAACACTCATGTGGAATTACACAAGAGAAATAGAAATATAGACTAATAGTCATCTAATATCAACTAATACTTAAAATGACCGACTATTAGTCGAGGACAGCCCTATTTAATAATAATTTACGATAAAAATAACTAATATTTAATGGATGCATACATTTCTTTGCTTTTAAATTTTAAGTTATTTTGGCAGAAAACTTTTTTTTTTAATCTCTGATTTTTGCAATTAAACGGAGTCAGGTTGGAAAATACAGAAATCTGTATGAATGCAAAAAACAAAAAAACAAAAAATCACATAAATAACTTATTAAACTTGAAATATTTTTTTTTTTAAAAGTTTTGCTCAGGGCTCTGCATTAAACCAGAGCACTGAACATTGATCCGTTTACAAAAAACACACCAATACACTGATGAATACTAAACATAAACTCATTAAAATAACCCAATTTATCAATTTACATCTAACCCAATAACTGTGCAATGTCAGAAATCTGCATTTACAGGTGTTTCTCTAATAGTGGCATTCAAATTTAATATTTTGTGTATCCGATTCTAAGTACTCCATTTGTTTTTGTGAGTTGGGATGTTAAATAAAGCATTAAAAACACCTTAGTATTTCAAAATATCAGCAGAAACGAAGAGCAAGCAAAGCCACATGTCCATGTTTCATGATTAAAGACATTAATGCACCTTTAAAGAAGGCATTTTCACAGAAAAAGAAGAACCAAACTGACCTGAAGGTTAAAAAAATAAAGTTTTTAGCAATGATATCTTGCCATTTTTAAAGTTGTTTACGCCGATACAGGAAAATGGTTTAATGTGTTTACATGACCACAAGCGTTGTTGGTTTATTAAGCATAATAGATTTAAAAATGTGCATGCACGCATCTGTGTGACCATTGAAAATGGTGAACATCTGAGAGAAGGACAGTGCATGAATACCTGTCTCTGACTGTGTCCGGGTGTATCCCAGTACATGGGTGCCGCGGGGCCTTCGGTGGATAACTGTGCTAGGCCATTGACCGCAAATCCTGAAGGGTCAGGATACTCGGACAGAGAATCAGACGGAGAGGAGAACAGTGACTGGTTGGACAGGTCATCTATGCACGGCAGATCCTGAAAATAACCACAAATAATCTGATCAGAATTACCACTTCAGTCACTTATATCATGTCTAAATCACATCATAACAGCTCAAGACTTTCTGCACTAGAAGAGAAGCTGCAAATCACCTCATACAGGGCTCCAGAGTGCAACCAATTTAGACATCTTTATAATTTAGATATCCATTAATTAGTGATGAAACAAAATTGACGCGCTGGTGGAAACAACACGAGGCTACAATAGTAAGGAGATATTTGAATTATTTACTAATAAACTGAGTCTGGGTCACAAGGATGAAGTTGCCTGTCTCGCCATTTCCTCAGACGCAAGAGAGAAATCTTTACGGATTATGATTATAATGAAAGAGTTTTTGTTTTCGATTTGATTTATTTTGTTAAGTAGTCATTTAAATCTTTCTATTAGGGCTGTGCGATATATTGAAAATATCGAAATATCGCAAATTCGCATATCGCGATATGCATATCGTAATGATTTGCGATAGATGATAAAGTAATACAAAGCTATTTATAGTTTTACGACACAGATTATCTGACACGCGGACGTTAGTTGTGTGTGTGCGTGCGCATAGCGCCCGCGTGCTCACTGCTCTGACGTCTGACCATCAACAAGCCAGCACGCAGTGAGTGACGCGCTCATAGCAAACTAATATGATAAAATGAGCCAGCCTGAGACATCCGCAGCTGCTGCCGACGATTTAGTGCCAAAACGAAGAAGCACCTCAAAGATATGGCAGTTTTTTGGATTTAAAAGAGATGACCACATGCAGACTGAAGTTATATGTAAAACATGTAAATCTCGTGTAGCAACGAAAACGGGAAACACTTCAAATCTGTTCAGTCACCTCAAAGCAAAGCACAACGATTTGTATCAGCTATGCTCTGCAGAAAAATCTTCAAGCTCAGGTGAATCAACCCTCGTTCACCAACCCAAGCAACAATCCATATCATCAAGCTTCGAAAGCATAACACCATATCCTGTAAGTTCCCGCCGTCATAGAGAGATAACCGAGGCCATTACACGCTATCTGGCAAAGGATATGGTTCCGATCGCCACAGTCGGGAAACCAGGGTTTTTGCACCTGATGAATACCATCGACAAACGGTACAACATTCCCTCTCGAACCTATTTTTCACGCATTGCTATCCCCCAAATGTACGAGCATACTCGCGACCGTGTCATGTTGGAACTGAGAGATGTCGAACATTTTGCGTGTACAACGGACCTCTGGTCCAGTAGGACAACAGAGCCGTACATTAGTTTAACGGTTCACTTTATTGACAAAGCCTTTAAGATGAGAAGTCTGTGCTTACAGACAGCATATTTCCCCAGTGAACACAGTGGGGAAAACATAGCGCTGGGACTGCGAGAGGCTTTGTCTGGCTGGAATTTGAATGAGGCGCGTCTAGTGTGTTTTACCACTGACAACGCAACCAATATGATCAAAGCGGCGGAAATAAATGGTTGGCCCCGACTACAGTGCTTCGGGCACAGACTGCACCTTGCTATTGGTAAGTCTTACTTTTTTTATATCAGAATATTTAATTAGTTATCTTAACATATAATAACTTTATTAAACACATCTTATTGTATACTGTCACAGATATTTTAGTGTTGATGATATTTAAATTAATAAAGAATTATACGTTAAATTATAGATGTAAGATTTATTCAAATTAATATTTAAAAAAATATGAAACCAGAACTTAATTAAAACGATTGAAACTATTTTATTTCTATTTATCCAGAAAATGCAGTCAAATGTGACACACGCATCAGTCGTGCTCTAGGAGTGTGCAAAAAGCTAGTGGGACATTTTTCCCATAGCTGGAAAAAGAAAGAAGCGCTAAAGAAAGCACAGAGAGAGCTTAACCTGCCAGAACATGGTCTGATCACAGAGTGCCCTACACGATGGGGCACTAAGCAACAAATGATGGAAAGGATCCTGGAACAGCAGAGGGCTCTGTCACAAGTTCTCTCTGAAAATCGGAGTACAAGACATCTGGTTCCATCTTGGCAGGACATTGAGGTCCTTGAGTCCGTAAACAAGGCATTGAAGCCACTTCAAGATTTTACAGATGCTTTGTCTGGGGAAGAATACGTGAGCATTTCCTATCTACTTCCAGTTCTTCGTTTACTGAACACACAAACCCTTGCTGCTGACGAGGAAGACACAGAGCTGACATGCTCAATTAAAACCAAAGTGCTGGGCTACATGGAGGCAAAATATGAGGATCCTGCAACCCAAACTCTCTTGAACATTGCCACTTTTTTAGATCCAAGGTTCAAAAAAGACTACATTCCTAAGGAACAACGGGAAGAAATTAGTTTAAGGATAAAATCAGAAATGAAGGTAAGAATATTTTATATAGCAAGAATGATTTGAGCTCATTAATAAAATATGGAGGTACTAATCATTATTTTCCTTTTCTTTTTTTTCTAGGAGGCACAACCTGCTGTTGCCATATCATCATCATCAGTGGGTGCTGCTGTGTCAGGTGCTGAGGCTGAGCCATGTCAAAGTGCCACAGCCACAAGTGCAAAGAGGATGAAGAAGTCTTTAGGAAGTCTCTTACAGACCTCAGTCACATCTCCCTCTGAATCCTCTGACCATGCAACCATTGAAGCAGAATTTAACAGCTACATTCTGATCCCCAAAATCCACAGTGAGCAGGACCCTTTGGCATGGTGGGGAATTCACAAGGTAAATTTCCCCCACTTAAGCAAGCTGGCGGAAAAATATCTTTGTGTGCCTGCCACTAGCACACCATCTGAAAGACTTTTCAGCACATCAGGCAATGTAGTTACATGTCAGCGTGCATCCCTGAAACCAAACAAAGTGGACATGCTGGTTTTCTTGTCCAAAAATCTTTAACAATTTTAGCATGAATGCTAAAATCTGACTTGGCAAAAACAAAACAAAAAGAGAGCAAAGAAGTAACTCCACTGTTTCTCAAGTGTTTTTGTTTACTTGAATGTTCATGTTTTCAGGTTGATGTAGGCCTAACTATATAGTGGAGCAAAGTATTAGTGATATTTTTATTTTCTGTTTGTTTACATTTTTAAAATGTAATTTTAACATTTAAATGTAATGTTAAAATGTAATTTGTGTTAATGCAACATAAAAAACTGCTGTTGTTCACTTTCAAAAGTTGTAGTGATTTCTTTCCCCTAAATAATTTGAAATTTTGGTTATATAATTTCTCTTAATACAATTTTAATTGATTTTAGAAAAAATAAATATCGTATCGCATATCGAATATCGCATTATTTAGCAAGATATCGCATATCGCATTTTTCTTCAATATCGCACAGCCCTACTTTTCTATAGATATATTTATCATGTCTGCGAGGCATGTTTTCACTGAGTGAATATTGTGGATGATATTGTGAGTGCACACAAATAAAAGTAGACCCTTTGCAGTTACGAATGATGTGTAAGGAGAATAAAAGAAAGAAAAAGAAATAAGAGAGAGATAAATATAGAAAAAGGAAGAAAAAGACAGACAGAAAGGAATAAAAAGAAAGAAGAG
>NC_068397.1:30418167-30423167 GCF_023724105.1 Carassius gibelio
GTGTGATGGAGTGAGTGAGTGTGAGAGTGTGATGGAGGGAGTGAGTGTGAGTGAGTGAGTGTGTGAGTAAGTGTGATGGAGTGAGTGAGTGAGTGTGAGTGAGTGAGTGTGATGAGTGAGTGAGTGAGATGAGTGAGTGAGTGAGATGGAGTGAGTGTGAGTGAGTGAGTGAGTGTGAGAGTGTGATGGAGTGAGTGAGTGAGTGAGTGTGAGTGTGATGGAGTGAGTGAGTGTGAGTGAGTGTGAGAGTGTGATGGAGTGAGTGAGTGTGATGGAGTGAGTGAGTGAGTGTGAGTGAGTGTGATGGAGGGAGTGAGTGTGAGTGAGTGAGTGAGTGCTAGAAACACTTTCATCTGAGAGGAGCATTGGCTTATCTGATGCACTTCAGCACTGCACCTTCCTGTGAGGCTCTGACCAAAATACCCTTCCAACAGGTCACACAGACTCAATCCAGCGTGTGTTTGCTCTCGGGTGTGGTGGTCTTCGGTCAGGAAATGATGCTTGTGTGTTCATATTCACAGACTAATTTTACCTCATCTGCTTTAAGAAGTGTTTACAGCTATATGTGGCTTCTGATAGCATTCAAATAGTGAGTGTGTGCCTGAACAGCAATATAAGCAGCATATAACTGATATTTCCATTTGCAAACATTTGGGTTCAGTGCTAGTAATGTGGATAAGATCTGCACAAAGATGACTGAACAATCAAAGATAAAGCTGGAAACTTTTAGCTGAATAGTTTCCATGTTCTCATGCACAGAGAGCATAAACTCTTTCCTTCATATAAAATCACTTTCCATGAATCACAGTGATAGGAGAATGGAGAATACACTGCAGTGAATACTTTAAACCTTACAATTCCTAATAAGATTGTGAAACTGTGCACAGCATGCAACACTAACCATTTCTAATTAGAGTTATTATAGTTACCTAAAACCAAAAAAACAAAGCAAAGTTGCAAAGATTCACATTTAGTTTAAGTTAGTGTGCTTCCTCTGAGGCGCAAGACATTTATCATATATGAAAATTATTATATTTAGTGGCAGTTTAGCAGGAAGTGATGATTTAGCTCTCTTTGACACGTTCAATGGAAACAGGGCATGTTCGTAAATGTTTTATGCAGAAGTTAAATTCGCAACTTTGGATGGAAACTCAGCTAATGGTTCTGGTGAGTTCAACCTCGACCAAAACTACAGCAAAACTGAAAAGAGACGGGATGTGCTCTTACCTGGGAGAAATCTCCGTTCTGCACGAGGTCATGAAAGTCTATGTCAGGCAGGTCCAGAGACACGGAGGACGGGTTTGGCTGGAGCTGCCTGATAAATCAGAGGAGAGCACTCAGGAAAAACCACACCTTCAAATACTGATCAAGTTTAGGGGTGTCACAATACAAGAACTCATACTGAAAAGGTCTGGAACTTCATTTAAACCTCCAAGGTTTATATAGGTTATGATATCTTTTTGATTATGTATATAGACGTTTATTTTATAGTTGTCTAATAAAGCAAACAAACCTTCGGTCCGATAATCGCAATAAGCTTTGTTACTTTTGATTAAGAAACTAATTTTCATCTTTTATCTATTTTATCAGGAAATTCAAACAATAAACGCTGTTTTGTCTTGATTATTATATCTAAGAATTAATAGCAATTGAATTTTATACTTTGTTATTAATTGGAACGTAATATTAAAATAATGTGCAAGTAAAAGGGCTTCCTATATGGTTACAGCACTAGCTGTTATAGATGTTTTTTCTCAAGAAAACTATGATTATATTGAATTTATTTAAAGACCACTGTTTAATACAAAAAATAATATTTAATGTATCGCTTTTCCCCCTTCTGTACTGAAAATGTACCAAATCGTAACTTAAAAACCATTACAGTTCTACAGTATTTCAAATCAGATCACTGATATATGTTAGAGAATAATCAGCTTTGTATTTTTTACCACGTAAAGGATAAGTATAATCAACTAACTCATGATAAAGTGCATAGATGTCACATGTTCAATATATCAGCATGCACCACAATATTATAACTGAATTGCATGCATTAAAGAATATAAAAATTCAACTAAATTTTCTAAAATGCATAATATTGTGAACTATTAATCCCTGTTATTTTGTATCTTGTAACGTTTAATCAAATCATCACAACTGGATCTTCCAGTGACTAAGTCAGGATGTTCATTTTGCATGCAGTCAGCGAGGAATAAACCATTGTCAGTACATTTTTATTGCTGTAAATGATGCACAATTTATTTTATGTATGATGCACGCTTTTCGATTTTGGAAAAGACACTGTGTGCGTGACTCACCTCCCAGATTGCATAGGATAGTGCTGGCTGTAGGGAGTTTGCTGAGGGTACGTCCATGAGCTTGACGGATACAGCTGACTCTGGGGAAACAGGAAACAAACAGCACGTTTGACACAGGAAGAGGCCCTTTGGAAACACTGTTCAGCAGAGATATTACCCATCAACCCAAATATTTACTGGCAGTGCTAGTGACTCATCTTGAGCCGGTGAGACCCGACACGAACCGTGCACGTACAGAGTGAAGACCAACAGTTAAACCACCATAAACCAGGTGATGTGAGGCTACTGTTTCTAGAGAGAGGATTACCATTGGCTACCAAAGCACTCCAGATCCGTCCCATTTTGGACAAGGTTCAAGACCAACTAGAGCTATAATGATGAAGATGACCGTTCAAAACTGCAGATTTAATCAGATTAAGACAATCTGTTATTATCAAGAGTATAATAGAGCAGAATCACACACACAAAAAAAAATTTGCTATCAAACCTGAGCCTGACCTGGATTCAGAAATGTTTGGGCGAGTTTTTCATGTCTAGTTTCAAGTTTGCATTGGGTTCCAGTTTGTAATTTAATAATTTTTATTATTTTATTAACCATTAATTTTTTCTATTAAATTATTCAGCAAAACTTAGTATGATGGATTTTTTTTTAGTTGCAATTTTAACTAATTTTGTACTGAGCATTTGTCATTACAGAAACGGTCCAAAAAATTATATTTCACAAGAAATTAAACTCAACAGCAAAATTAAACAAAATATACAATTATATATATTTTGTTATATATATACAAAATGCAATTTTTTACGCAATTGCATTACGTAAAAAAAAAAAAAAAAAATCACATTATTGGGTTTCATTTTTTTTGTTTAATTGAAAAAAAAAAAAAAGAATAATAAAAAAATAAGAAAACTAAGAACTTATTTTTATGAACTATTATTTATTTATTTTTTTAATGAAATTATTATGCAAAATTAAAGCTCATTGAAAAAAAAATTCTTAATTTTTTTAAGAATTGTACAAAGTTTGCTACTGAGCATTTGTGATTCCTAGTAGGTGGATTACAGAAACTGTTCAAAAAATTATATTTCACAAGAAATTAAACAAAATATACAATGGTATTTTTATGACAATCAAGCAATTGTTTTTCCCAATATTGCATTACTACAAAAACAAAAAATAAAATCACACTTTTTCACACTATTTTTATTGAAAGTACAATTATTATCAAAGATTACTATAGTTTAATCACATGAAAAAAAAAATTATTAAAAAAAATAAAAATAATATATTTAATTTTTATTTTTCCTCCCCATATGACTTTATTCTACTCACTCATTAAGAGGAACATTTTAAGGCTCAGTATGTACCTCCATGGAACTTGTGAGAGGAGGACTGGGTGCGCTGAACTCCGTGCTCCCCAGCTGAGGGCCCTCGGGGTGCAGATAGTCCTCCGTTTCCATCACAACAGACGCGGCAAGAATGGGCATCAGTCTCCGAGCAGAAACATGGTCGCTTGTCAAACCCCGGTCATTCTCCAGCCATCTCTGAGAGAGAGAGAAATCATGGGAAATAACCTCTCTGTTACACTGTTTATAATTCAGATGAAGAGTCTTGTTTCCATTAATGCATTGTTATCTTGACAGATGATCTGTCTATAAAAAAACAGCTCTGCACTTATTGTGGTATTTATATATGAAATAAAGTGGTTTATTTCATCTAACAAACAGAATTAGATAAAGACAGGACTAATGGGATTATTTATAATATATGAAATATATGATACAGGCCTTGTCTATGAGGCAGTTAGATGGAATTTAAACTATAAGTGTGTGTCTGTTTTATTCTGAGCTCTATAAAACACTAATTCAACCTTCATAAGAAGATAATATCAAACTAAAGCTAACTATAAAACAGACTATGATAAAAAATAATAATCTGTCTGAGCGTTTGTCAACCTGAAAACTATTACCCAGACAGCACTGACCCCTCAAAACATCATTCTGATATGATTACCAGCTCATATTGATTATTATATATTAATATCCATAATTTATTAACGAATAAATCAACTGTTTGCGTGTTTTTCTGACTGACTCAATGGAGGGCTATTGTTTGATTCGTGCTAACATGCTAACCTGAGAGAAAACTCACTCACCGCGCGTTAATTAAACCCGCCTGTCCGAGAAACCCTTCCACGAGCACTAACGACCGCTCAATCGGAGTTCTTCTTGATCGGTAAACGTGATTTGAAGGGGTTAATCCATATTTTTATGCCCCTGTACGGTTGTTCACTTACTTCCTGGTCGACGTCGCCATCTTGATCTGAAAGACGGCGGACGCTTCCGCTGACGTCACCGCGGAGAGAGAACGGAAAGCACGCAGATTTATTTTAAAGATAAGTGCATAAAAAAACATTAACTAATTTGATTTGCTATTTCCCCCGTTTAGAAATAGAGATTTGTAATATATGCATATATTAGATCCTTAAATATTTTTCACAAATATAACTAATAATAGATGGTCCAAACAAAGAGCTCTCACACACACACACACACACACACACACACACACACACACACACACACACACACACACATACACGCACACACACACATATGTATTGTGTGTGTGTGTGTGTGTGTGTTTTATATATATATATATATATATATATATATATATAT